>NW_028119791.1:0-86613 GCF_965119305.1 Pelophylax lessonae
AGGCCGTCCTGGAAGGATGAAAGGAGAAAACTTACCGTTAGTTCACCGGTAACGGCTTTTCTCTTCAATCCTTCCAGGACGGCCGGCCTACATCCCGCCCTATGTGGTGGTGAATTCTAAAAGAATATGTATAATATAAATGTATATGTATTTATATGTAGCTGTTTGATTGACTATATTCCTTAAGGTTCGGTTGGAAACTACTTTCCTATTAACTGGAGCTAAGGATGGGTGGGACCCTTTTAAACAGCGGCAAATTAGTTGTGTTTCCTGTGAGGCGGAGCCACAATCTCCCAATTGTAGGCCGTCCTGGAAGGATTGAAGAGAAAAGCCGTTACCGGTGAACTAACGGTAAGTTTTTTAAAGTTTGAAATAATGCTATGTTAATAGGAGCATCTAACAATATATAAAGTACATGTTACATTCCACTTTGGCTCCAAAAGTGGAAATATGCTTTAAGGACTGCTTTACAAATGTTTTGTCTCTAACCCTATACCTCTCCTCTTTTAGCTCCTGCCTTCATTTCAACGAGTCTGCCTAACTGGACTAGCAGTGCTTGTCAGCAAGGTCGAGGTGAACTGCAATCAACGCAAAGATCTCATCTTCATCAATTTTCCCGACTTGCTTCGCAATTTTGTTCTGTAATGTGCATGAAGATGTAGCCCCTTTCTGATGACTTGAAGGACTGTCCTCTACCATTCTTTATAACATGGAGTCATTGAATATAGCTAAAAAATAAATGTTGACCTGATTTTTAAACCTTAGTTATGTCTTCCCATTTTTTCTCTGTGTTTCTAACCTGGATCGTAGTATTAAGATGCATGCACTTTCAGATACCATTTGATCCATCAGAATAAAGCAGCCCATACACAATTTATTTTATTCGTTTCGATCAACTCTTCCCACACACTTAATGTGGATGGGGAAATCACTCCTGCTGAGGTATTGTATTCTGATGGTGGGGAAAGTTCCCTGCTGTCAGAATACACTGATCAGCACTGCCGGATATCACTTCAGTGTTGATCGTGCAGACTTTTTCAAATAGGCTATTGTACAACCAGCCCGCCCTTACATGGGTCGACATTTGGCTGGTTCCTGCTGAACCAGGGCCGGATCCAGGGTGGGGGGGGGGCGCAACTGGGCAATTGCCCCTCAAAAAAGTATTACTCCAGAGTACCAAGTCCAAACTGAGCGGAGCCTCCACCTTCCTCTTCCACCGCACGACTAGTGGGTGTTTGCTTCACCCACCTCCTCCCTTAAGCATCTCAAGGCTCCAGCACTGTGAAATATGAAAACATCTGTGTGATGCTGGCTGCCTCCTTATCTTAGTCTCTATTCCTCTTCCATGGGAGCCCCCCCACCAAAGCACCAAAGTATTACCTATAAGTGCGTACAATAATACATGTCTAATATCACAGAATACAGTCAGGTATGGATGCCATTAGTTATGAAAAAAAAGTGCTGCCCTTTTAGTATTGACATTATTGTCTAGTTCAATCTTAACCACTTAAGGACCAGGTCTATTTCTGACACTTGTTTACAAGTTAAAATCAATATTTTTTGCTAGAAAATTACTTAGAACCCTCAAAACATTATATTTGTTTTTTTTTGTTTTTTTTTTTTTAGCAGAGACCCTAGAGAATAAAATGGAGATCCTTGCAATATTTGTCACACCGTATTTGCACAGCGGTCTTACAAATGCAATTTTTTTGGAAAAAATACACTTATGTGAATAAAAAAATATGAAAACAGTAGTTGGCCCAATTTTTTTCTCTAATGTGAAAGAGAATGTTACGCCAAGTAAATTGATACCTAACATGTCATGCTTCAAAATTGCACACGCTCATGGAATGGTAACAAAGTTTGGTACTTAAATGTCCATAGGCGTTGCTTTAAACATTTCTACAGGTTACCAGTTTAGCGTTTCAGAGGAGGTCTAGTGCTAGAATTATTGCTCTCGCTTAAACAATCGTGGCGATACCTCACGTGTGGTTTGAAAACCATATAAATATGTGGGCGCGACTTGTGTATGTGTTCGCATTTGCGCGCAAGCACAGAGGGACGAGGTGCTTTTTTTTTTTTTCTTATTTTTTCTTCTTGTATTTTTTTACACTGTCCCTTTAAAAAGTTTTTCTCTCCCCATCTTCCAGGACGGCCCAACAGTGAGAGATGAGAGGCTCCTCCTACCGGAAACACAATCAATTAAGATTAGTTAAAAGGCCCCACCCTTCCCTCAGGCCCTCAGTTTAGATTGCGTTTCTTCCTACAAGATACGTGTGTTATTACTAACCTTCAGACTTATGGAGTCGAAAGGGAACCCTGTGAGCCAGGTTCAGCGGAAGGCCACGGGTTCCCCCTGGGGGACCCCACGAGCGGAGCTTTACCTGCTGCCCCGTCCAGGCTTCTCGCAGGTCGCCCAATGTGGTGCAAGCCCTCGGTCACCTGCGGGATGTTTCCAGGTCTTGCGATCCGGTGCCAGCAGCTCTCCTCCACCGAAGGTTTTTGAATTTCCCGCCGGACAGGCACTTCAAGCCTCATCTTCAAAACTGGAAATTCCGGCGCAAAGTCATACACGCGCGACACGGGAAAGCGGAAGAACGTGGAGGAGATGCCGGAGCCACTTACGAGCGGCAAAGCAGAATCCAAGGCTATCGGAGCTCGGATGTCTGCTGTGGAAATGAAGCCCTCCATGACTCATCCTCCGGGGAAGGAAGAGGAGAGGCAGCTCCAGGTGTCGGCAGCCAAACCCAGGCCTGAGCAGGGTAATTGCTGAACATGTAACCCTTATTGGGTCTATGCATTTTTAAAGACTGCTGGTTACCGACATAAAAAATACCTGGAAGTTGTATCATTTCCTTGAACTTATTGGAACCCACCATGTTCTTTCTATGGTCCTCAAAAGTGGACAAGGGGTCCCCCTGGGTTGCGGGATTTTAGCGGTGATACACTTCCACAAGAAAGTAAAATTTAAATAATTTTAGTAAAAAAAATATTAAAATCGATCTGTAAAAGATCTAGAATGTAGACATATTACAATATATACAGAGTGTGTATGGATGTAAAACCAGGACAATAAAGATGATAGTGGTACATATACTCAGTGGCATATGTTTGCTTTGAAGGAAATCCTCCAACCCGACACGTTTCAGGCACGCAGGCCTTTCTTCAGGGGTCTGGATGCGGAGAGATTTTGATTTCCTACATAACATAGCAGATAGTAGTTTTGTAGTTACACAGGTTGTGGTATGTTAAATATATGTTCATATACAGATATAACAGAGTAGTTAATTCCTGATGAAGCAAGTTCTGTGCAATCAGTCTGAGAGAACTTGCTTCATCAGGAATGAGGGCAATATATTCATCTTCCGATACTTTAATAATATAAAGAAACACAACAATAAGTTATGAGGCAGTACATAATGACCAAATAATTTCACTCACATGCCTTATACAATTCCAATTCTTTTTCTTCAAATATTATAACAGCTTACCATTAGGGATGATCGAACGGTTCGGGTCGACCATCGGTTCGACCCGAACATTGGCTGTTCGAGGTTCGGCCGAATTTAGAACTTTTTGAACAAAAAGTTCGGAATTCGGCAACCAGAACCGACCAAAATGCAATGGGACAGCAAGTGGGCTTTAAAAGCCCATGATTGGACCAGAACCGTTAGCAAAAGCCAATTGAGGGGGCAGGAGAATGCTAGGAATGTGATTGGAGTGACTAGGGGGTCCATAGACCAATCATTAGTGAATACGCCCCCCAGTATATAAGATAGCCCCCACCAAATTCCTAGCATTGTTATACAGGGACATGGAAGAGAGTGGAAGCAGTTCGTGGACTACTGCTACAAAGTGTCATTTAGCATTTATTAGTGTGAGGAAAGGGATATCTAGTGTAGTTAGGGTGCTCTTTTACACTTTAGTTAGCTTTAATTTATTCTGTTTCTGTAGGGAAAGTGTTAAGTGTAAGGGGACCGTAGTGTAGTGTAGGGTTATCTGACAGTGACTGCTATGGCAGGGTGAAAAAACCCTTCCATATCAGGGTGACCGCTATAGAGAAAAGCTAGTTTCTCTGAAGTCACTTTCGCTGCAGTAATATGGCTTCGTCCCCGTCAGCATTCTTTTTGGCTGCAGGCGTCTATAGGGATCTTTTGAGCACATGTTTGGAGTCAGACATGACATCTGAACATGTGTATAGGGGGTATATATACACACCCATGTATGTATATATACACCTGCACATATATAGGTGTGAAAGGAGCAGAAAAAACTACTTGCGCTAATGAAATAATTAACACCAATATAGTTACGCTCCTATCACACCTATATTTGTCTAAGTGTAAAATACATATTAGTATGTGTGTATATATACCACTATACACAAGTTCAGATGTTTCACCTGCCTCCAAAGAACCCAAAAAAATGCCCAAAAAAACGCTAGCGTCAAAAAAAAACAAAAAAAAAAACGCCCAGGTGTGTTGTTGCAGGCATTTTTTGGGGGTTTTTGGAGGCAGGCAAAACATCTGAACTTGTGTATAGTGGTATATACACACACATACTTGTATGTATTTTACACTTAGACATATATAGGTGTTATAGGAGCGTAACCATATTAGTGTAAATGATTTCATTAGCGCAAGCATATATTTCTGCTATCACACCTATATATGTCTAGGTGTGTATATACATATAATACTCCTGACGCTGTTCACTGCCCTACTGACATAATCCACTGCCCCCCAGGAGCACTGTGAAAAAAGTGTTTCAACATAAATTAAATAAAAAATTTAATTGTAAAAAAAATGAATAAATAAAAACTACTGACACCACTGTTCAGTGCCTACTGAGACCATCCACTGCCCCCCTCCCAGGGGCACTTTAAAAAACGAAATTACATTATTTTTTGAAAATATATTAAAAAATAAAACTGTAAAACATATTAGAAGATAAAATAAAAAATATATATACTGACACTGTCCACTGCCCTATGGACAATGTTTGCCCTCCCCCCCCCCCCCCCATAGCATTGTGAAAGTAATATTAAAAACAAATTGTAATAAAATTCTAAAAATGTAAAAGTGTAAATAAATATAAAAATAATATAATAAAAATAAAAAACTACTGATACCATCCACTGCTCTACTGATAATGTCCAATGCCCCCCCCCCCCCCGATTTTTTTTTTTAAAGCATATATATATATAGTATAAATTATAGAATTGTTAAATAATAAAAAAATAAAATAATACAATTCTGACACTGTACACTGCTCTACTGAAACTCTACCTTATCCCTATGAATCACTAAGTATGGGGACTGGCATGATAATGCAGCCAGTTCTGACACCCTGCGTGCAGAAGTGATAGCCACCAAGAAGGCTACCTTCTGGGATAAAGTAAGCAAGGGAATCTCCCTGATGTTTTCAAAGGGAGGTTTCTGTAGAACCGACAAAACCAAATTAAGATCCCAGGGCGGTAAGGGCGAGCGGACTGGTGGAGCCAGGTGCCGCACCCCCTGGATGAAATTCCGCACCAAGGACTTGGTAGCTAAAGGTTTCTGAAAGAAGATAGCTAATGCTAAAACTTGACCTTTGATGGTGCTCAAGGCTAGTTTCTGCTCAACCCCCTTTTGCAGAAAGGCCAATATTCGAGTCACGAATAGGTACGTGGAGGAATCCTTAAAGATTCGCACCACGCGATATAAGTCTTCCATGTGCGATAATAGACCTTGCTGGAAGTCGCTTTCCTTGCTTTAATAAGGGTAGGAATAACTGAGGCTGACAACCCTCTGTCCTTCAGTACCTGGGTCTCAAGGGCCAGGCCATTAAAACCAGCGACTGTAAAGCACGATGGAAGATTGGTCCTTGAGACCGCAGACACTCCCTGAGACGAAGTTCCCAAGGAACGTCCGCGACTAGCATGTCCAAGTCGGCCAGACCGGCTTGACGAGGCCAGCCTAGAATTTCTAGGACCACTGGCGCTGACTGGATCTGAACCAGGCGGCCCTAGAGCTATCTGGCCCCGACCATCCGACAAAGTCTGCTCGTTCTCTGTTCCCACACATTTATCAGACACCTGATTCCTGTCAGGAACGGTGATCTCTCCTGGTTGAACCTCAGGGACCGAAGTCACCTGGCTAGAGGCTTCTTGGTCTGTCTGTTCAACCGGATCCGATTCTTGTGGGGAACTGAGACTAATCTTTGGAAAAGGTAAAGAAAAAGATCTGTTCAGGGAACGGTAACTGCCACTCCCTGTAGTACTTAAATGTTGGAAGGGAAGAATCGCACCGGTAGCAGTGATTGATGCTCGATCTAATGCCCTGAATACCGGTGAAGACGTCCCCCCACCCTCAAACCGGGTGGGGGCGCACCTTCAGGCTGTGTAATCCTTTGCTTCAGGTTTGGCTGAGTCGGTCATTTGTTTGTCCGACCAGCCCTTCTTGAACCCTCCTGGAGGAGCCTTGCCTTTCCCACTTGTTCCAGCCGGGCGTACGAACCCTTTATGGGTGGTAAAGAAAGGTCCTCGCTTGTTACGAGGTCCCTTAGCTTTAGCAGCCTGTGGCAAGAAAGTGCTCTTGCCCCCAGTGGCATCCTTAATGATCTCATCTAGGGTGGCCCCAAATAGGCGATTCCCCTGAAAGGGGAGATTCGTCAAGGTCTTTTTGGAACCTAGGTCCGCTGACCAGCATTTTAACCACAGCACACGTCTGAGGATAACCGCTGACATAGATGCATGCCCTAATAGGGGGGTAGCATCCAAGGCTGCGTCACAGACAAACTGTAGCCCTTGTATAATCTGTTCCATCAATTCAGATGTTCCCTGGGGGATATCTTTCCCCCTCAGGTCCTGGCGTACCAATCTAGCCCATTCCGTAAGTGTCTGGGAAACCAGACCAATGACAATTACTGATCTAAATGCTGACCCTATCAGGGAAAAGATAGTGCGGGACTCCGCTTCCACCTTCCGATCCACCGGATCCTTAAAGGACGAAGTGTCCTCTACTGGAATAACAGTGGCTTTATTCAGTCTGGAAATAGGTGGTTCTACCACTGGTGGTACCGTCCATTTCTTAATGAGGGATTCCTCAAACGGATAGCGTCTAGCAATACGTTTGGAAATAGTAAAGGTACACTTAGAATGCTCCCATTCTTCTTTAATTTTATTACCAAAACACTTGGGTACAGGAAAAACCTTCACCGTTTTGGTGGGTTTGTTAGTACCAAAGGGAATCTCTGTTTCAGTTGCCTCTGCCGGTGAAACCTCAAGTCTTAAGGTTTCCCGAACCGCCACAACTAGTGCGTCCACCAATGCTTCTTCCCGAATTATGGCGGAAGTATGAACGTCCTCCTCACTGTCTGAAGGAACTTTACCCGAGACAACAGCCCTTGCAGAGGGACCTGCAGCTGCAATGACCATCTCAGACTCTGAGTCTGAAGTGTCAGATGATATAGGGGTAGACGGGGGTCGCTTTCTTGACCCCCGTTCCTGACAGGCCGCCTCCACCCGAGCCACCATAGACTCCAAAACTGCTGTAAATGCATCCATACTCTGTGCACCGGCGGGTCCCGTGGCCCCCTCGAGGGAAACAGGTGGGGGTACTTGTGTAAAAAAAATTTAAAAAATAAAATAAAAATATAAAACTTTTGAGAAAAGCATTGTTCAACTGACCAATTATTTAAAAAAAAAAAAAAAAAAAAATGACACTGTACATTACTCTACTGACTCTGATGATTACCTTACTGGCACCATCCAATGTCCCTAAAAGCATTTTTTAACCACTTTACGTACGCTCACATTGCTGCTGCTGCAGCAATGTGGCTCGTTATCGACCAGCGACGTAGACCTACATCGCTGGACTCCTCCCCTTGCGTTCAGTCACAGCGGGAGTCGGGCCAGGGGAGGAGCGGCGGTGATCACCGCCGCTCTTCCCCGATCATCGGGGAATCGGGTGTGGAGATCCGCCCGCTTGTGTAAACAAACCTGAACCTGCGATCTGTGCCTGTGTCACTCAGCCACCTCCCCCCACACACGTTAGTAAGCACCAGGCATACATTAACCCCTCCCTCTCCAATAAAATTAACCCCTTCCCTGCCAGTGTCATTTTTACAGTAACAGTGCATATTTATAGCACTGATTACTGTAGTAATGTCACTGGTACCCCCAGTGTCAAAAATGTCAGTCAAGGGTCCGATCTGTCCACCGCAATGTCACAGTCCCGCAAAAAAAAAAAAAAAATCGCAGATCGCCGCCATTACTCGTTAAAAAAAAAAACACCAAAATGACAGAAATTTTGCGCAAACCAATCAAAATCCTCTTATTGTGATTTTTTTTACCAAACATAGGTAGCAGAAAACAAATTGGCCAAAAATGATAAAAAAATTTGATTTTTACATTTTTTGGGGGGGAATTTCATAAAAAAATGTGAAAAATATTGTTATTTTTTCAAAATGTTCCCTCTTTTTTGTTTATAGTGCAAAAAGTAAAAATTGCACAGGTGATCAAATACCACCAAAAGAAAGCTCTGTTTGTGGGAAAAAAAGGACCTAAATTTAGTTTGGGTACGGCGTTGCATGACCACGCAACTGTCAGTTAAAGTCACACAGTGCCGAATCACAAAAAGTGGCCTGGACGTAAGACAGCTAAATCCTCTGGTGGTAAAGTGGTTAAAAATGCAACAAATACAAAATGTAACTATAAAATAAATTAGATTGTAAGAAAAAAAGATTACAGTAAACCCCCCTCCATTGCGGGGGTTACGTTCCGGACCCAGCCGCGAAAAGTGAAATTCCGCGAAATAGAAAAACCCTATTAAAATGCATTGTAGGCATGATTTTTTTTACTGTCACTGTACGTGTAGAAGCATTTTAAGGTCTTTAAACACACTTTTAAAACAATAGAAACTCATTTAAACACATAAAAGATACTTAGAGACAGAGCAAGAGCTATGAAAAACACAAAAATCTTTCATTTTTAATGATTTATATAGTAAAATAACATTACAAAAAAAACCGCGAATTACCGGGACCGCAAAAACTGAACCGCGATGTAGCGGAGGATTACTGTATAGAAAAAATAACATAAAATGAAAGAACAACTAACAATGTCCACTGCCCTAATGACATGATCCACATCCCTAACAAAAAAAAAATGAAATGTAAAAAAAATACATTTGTATTATAAATAAAACAATTAAATGACAATTAAAAAAAATACTTACACTGTCCACTGCCCTACTAACATGATCCACTGCCCTTTAAGAAGCACTATAAAAAAGCATTTAAAAAAAATGAATAATAAAATTGAAATTTAAAAGAAAAAATACATTTGTAAAAAAAAATGAAAAAATGAATTTACTGACACCATTAACTGCTCTACTAACACTGCTAAGTGCCCGGCTAAGGCTATCCAGTGCACCACTCCTAGAGGCACTGTAAAAAGAAAATATTAAAAAAGAAATTAAAAAAAATAAAAATATAATTTTTAAAAATATTAGAAACTAAAAAAAATAAAAACAGCAATTCTACTGACACTGTCTACTGCCCTACTGACACCCGTCACTTTCTAAACCTCCAATAGCAATGTGAAAATAAATAATAAAAATAAAAGGTAATAATAAAAATTAAAATAGTTAATAATTATAAAAAAATCGAAAACTATTGACAAATATATTTTTTCTACTACTCCATATGCACTGCTCCCCCAAAATGTTTGTGAAAAACTTCAAAGACAGACCGACTGGTCCCAGCACCCAGTCATTGTCATATTGGAGTATGGGACTTTGTAGGAATGGATGCAAATAAGTAATTGAGGTAAGCAAGAGCGATAAAATCCAAAAATGTATTACAAAAAATACATGTTAAAATTCAACATGATAAGGACATGCGTGATAACAAATACAGTACATATCAAATTGGATGAATAACAAACAGATGCCCTTTCATTCACCGCATTTATCAGACTGATTGCACAGAACTTGCTTCATCAGGAATGAGGGCAATATATTCATCTTCCGATACTTTAATAATATAAACACAACAATAAGTTATGAGGCAGTACATAATGACCAAATAATTTCACTCACATGCCTTATACAATTCCAATTCTTTTTCTTCAAATATTATAACAGCTTACCATTAGGGATGATCGAACGGTTCGGGTCGACCATCGGTTCGACCCGAACATTGGCTGTTCGAGGTTCGGCCGAATTTAGAACTTTTTGAACAAAAAGTTCGGAATTCGGCAACCAGAACCGACCAAAATGCAATGGGACAGCAAGTGGGCTTTAAAAGCCCATGATTGGACCAGAACCGTTAACAAAAGCCAATTGAGGGGGCAGGAGAATGCTAGGAATGTGATTGGAGTGACTAGGGGGTCCATAGACCAATCATTAGTGAATATGCCCCCCAGTATATAAGATAGCCCCCGCCAAATTCCTAGCATTGTTATACAGGGACATGGAAGAGAGTGGAAGCAGTTCGTGGACTACTGCTACAAAGTGTCATTTAGCATTTATTAGTGTGAGGAAAGGGATATCTAGTGTAGTTAGGGTGCTCTTTTACACTTTAGTTAGCTTTAATTTATTCTGTTTCTGTAGGGAAAGTGTTAAGTGTAAGGGGGCCGTAGTGTAGAGTAGGGTTATCTGACAGTGACTGCTATGGCAGGGTGAAAAAACCCTTCCATATCAGGGTGACCGCTATAGAGAAAAGCTAGTTTCTCTGAAGTCACTTTCGCTGCAGTAATATGGCTTCGTCCCCGTCAGCATTCTTTTTGGCTGCAGGCGTCTATAGGGATCTTTTGAGCACATGTTTGGAGTCAGACATGACATCTGAACATGTGTATAGGGGTATATATACACACCCATGTATGTATATATACACCTGCACATATATAGGTGTGAAAGGAGCAGAAAAAACTACTTGCACTAATGAAATAATTAACACCAATATAGTTACGCTCCTATCACACCTATATTTGTCTAAGTGTAAAATACATATTAGTATGTGTGTATATATACCACTATACACAAGTTCAGATGTTTCACCTGCCTCCAAAGAACCCAAAAAAATGCCCAAAAAAACGCTAGCGTCAAAAAAAACGCCCAGGTGTGTTGTTGCAGGCATTTTTTGGGGGTTTTTGGAGGCAGGCAAAACATCTGAACTTGTGTATAGTGGTATATACACACACATACTTATATGTATTTTACACTTAGACATATATAGGTGTTATAGGAGCGTAACCATATTAGTGTAAATGATTTCATTAGCGCAAGCATATATTTCTGCTACTATCACACCTATATATGTCTAGGTGTGTATATACATATAATACTCCTGACGCTGTTCACTGCCCTACTGACATAATCCACTGCCCCCCAGGAGCACTGTGAAAAAAGTGTTTCAACATAAATTAAATAAAAAATATAATTGTAAAAAAAATGAATAAATAAAAACTACTGACACCACTGTTCAGTGCCTACTGAGACCATCCACTGCCCCCCTCCCAGGGGCACTTTAACTGCTTGCCGACCGCCGCAAGTAGATTTACTGCGGCGGTCAGCCCCTGCCAGGCAGAGTGACGTTAATTAACGTCACTAGCCTGGGAGGGTCTGGGGAGCGAGCGCGCGCCCGCGGAGGCACGCTCCCGCGCCCGCGGAGGCACGCTCCCGCGCGGTCACGCACCCCCCCGCGCGTGTGACCAGCGGACCCGATGTCCGCCGGCCACTCGGCGATCGTCGGGGGAAGAGGGAGAATGTCAGGCAGCTTGTGTAAACAAGCTGCCTGTCATTCTCCTCGCTGTAAAGACACTGATTACACGGATCTAGTATGTAGATCCGTTGATCAGTGTCCTTACAGCTAGAGCCACAGCCAATCACAGTAAGAATCACGCCCCTAGGGACACACACAGCCCCTCCCTCCCAAATAAAGTTAACCCCTTCACTGCCAGTGTATTTTTACAGTAACAGTGCATATGTATAGCACTGATTACTGTAGAAATGTCACTGGTAACCCCAAAAGTGTCAAAAATGTCAGTCAAGGGTCCGATCTGTCCGCCGCAATGTCGCAGTACTGCAAAAAAAATCGCAGATCGCCGCCATTACGCGTTAAAAAAAAAACAACAAAAATGACAAAAATCTTTCCCTTTGTTAGTAAACGCGATAACTTTTGCGCAAACCAATCAAAATACGCTTTTTGCGATTTTTTTTTACCAAACATAGGTAGGATAAAACAAATTGGCCAAAAATGTTAAAAAATTTTGATTTTTACATTTTTTTTTGGGGAATTTCATATAAAAAAATGTGAAAAATATTGCTATTTTTGCAAAATTGTCACTCTTTTTTTGTTTATAGCGCGTGATCAAAAAATCGCACAGGTGATCAAATACCACCAAAAGAAAGCTCTGTTTGTGGGAAAAAAGGACGTCAAATTAGTTTAGGTACAGCGTCGCACGACCGCGCAATTGTCCGTTAAAGTCACGCAGTGCCGAATCGCAAAATACCCCCTGGTCTTTTAGCAGGAAAATCCTCCGGGGCTTAAGTGGTTAAAAAACGAAATTACATTATTTTTTGAAAATATATTAAAAAATAAAACTGTAAAACATATTAGAAGATAAAATAAAAAATATATATACTGACACTGTCCACTGCCCTATGGACAATGTTTGCCCTCCCCCCCCCCCCCCCCCCCATAGCATTGTGAAAGTAATATTAAAAACAAATTGTAATAAAATTCTAAAAATGTAAAAGTGTAAATAAATATAAAAATAATATAATAAAAATAAAAAACTACTGATACCATCCACTGCTCTACTGATAATGTCCAATGCCCCCCCCCCCCCGATTTTTTTTTTAAAGCATATATATATATATAGTATAAATTATAGAATTGTTAAATAATAAAAAAATAAAATAATACAATTCTGACACTGTACACTGCTCTACTGAAACTCTACCTTATCCCTATGAATCACTAAGTATGGGGACTGGCATGATAATGCAGCCAGTTCTGACACCCTGCGTGCAGAAGTGATAGCCACCAAGAAGGCTACCTTCTGGGATAAAGTAAGCAAGGGAATCTCCCTGATGTTTTCAAAGGGAGGTTTCTGTAGAACCGACAAAACCAAATTAAGATCCCAGGGCGGTAAGGGCGAGCGGACTGGTGGAGCCAGGTGCCGCACCCCCTGGATGAAATTCCGCACCAAGGACTTGGTAGCTAAAGGTTTCTGAAAGAAGATAGCTAATGCTGAAACTTGACCTTTGATGGTGCTCAAGGCTAGTTTCTGCTCAACCCCCTTTTGCAGAAAGGCCAATATTCGAGTCACCGAATAGGTACGTGGAGGAATCCTTAAAGATTCGCACCACGCGATATACGTCTTCCATGTGCAATAATAGACCTTGCTGGAAGTCGCTTTCCTTGCTTTAATAAGGGTAGGAATAACTGAGGCTGACAACCCTCTGTCCTTCAGTACCTGGGTCTCAAGGGCCAGGCCATTAAAACCAGCGACTGTAAAGCACGATGGAAGATTGGTCCTTGAGACCGCAGACACTCCCTGAGACGATGTTCCCAAGGAACGTCCGCGACTAGCATGTCCAAGTCGGCCAGACCGGCTTGACGAGGCCAGCCTAGAATTTCTAGGACCACTGGCGCTGACTGGATCTGAACCAGGCGGCCCTAGAGCTATCTGGCCCCGACCATCCGACAAAGTCTGCTCGTTCTCTGTTCCCACACATTTATCAGACACCTGATTCCTGTCCGGAACGGTGATCTCTCCTGGTTGAACCTCAGGGACCAAAGTCACCTGGCTAGAGGCTTCTTGGTCTGTCTGTTCAACCGGATCCGATTCTTGTGGGGAACTGAGACTAATCTTTGGAAAAGGTAAAGAAAAAGATCTGTTCAGGGAACGGTAACTGCCACTCCCTGTAGTACTTAAATGTTGGAAGGGAAGAATCGCACCGGTAGCAGTGATCGATGCTCGATATAATGCCCTGAATACCGGTGAAGACGTCCCCCCACCCTCAAACCGGGTGGGGGCGCACCTTCAGGCTGTGTAATCCTTTGCTTCAGGTTTGGCTGAGTCGGTCTTTTGTTTGTCCGACCAGCCCTTCTTGAACCCTCCTGGAGGAGCCTTGCCTTTCCCACTTGTTCCAGCTGGGCGTACGAACCCTTTATGGGCGGTAAAGAAAGGTCCTCGCTTGTTACGAGGTCCCTTAGCTTTAGCAGCCTGTGGCAAGAAAGTGGCATCCTTAATGATCTCATCTAGGGTGGCCCCAAATAGGCGATTCCTCTGAAAGGGGAGATTCGTCAAGGTCTTTTTGGAACCTAGGTCCGCTGACCAGCATTTTAACCACAGCACACGTCTGAGGATAACCGCTGACATAGATGCATGCCCTAATAGGGGGGTAGCATCCAAGGCTGCGTCACAGACAAACTGTAGCCCTTGTATAATCTGTTCCATCAATTCAGATGTTCCCTGGGGGATATCTTTCCCCCTCAGGTCCTGGCGTACCAATCTAGCCCATTCCGTAAGTGTCTGGGAAACCAGACCAATGACAATTACTGGTCTAAATGCTGACCCTATCAGGGAAAAGATAGTGCGGGACTCCGCTTCCACCTTCCGATCCACCGGATCCTTAAAGGACGAAGTGTCCTCTACTGGAATAACAGTGGCTTTATTCAGTCTGGAAATAGGTGGGTCTACCACTGGTGGTACCGTCCATTTCTTAATGAGGGATTCCTCAAATGGATAGCGTCTAGCAATACGTTTGGAAATAGTAGGTACGCTTAGAATGCTCCCATTCTTCTTTAATTTTATTACCAAAACACTTGGGTACAGGAAAAACCTTCACCGTTTTGGTGGGTTTGTTAGTACCAAAGGGAATCTCTGTTTCAGTTGCCTCTGCCGGTGAAACCTCAAGTCTTAAGGTTTCCCGAACCGCCACAACTAGTGCGTCCACCAATGCTTCTTCCCGAATTATGGCGGAAGTATGAACGTCCTCCTCACTGTCTGAAGGAACTTTACCCGAGACAACAGCCCTTGCAGAGGGACCTGCAGCTGCAATGACCATCTCAGACTCTGAGTCCGAAGTGTCAGATGATATAGGGGTAGGCGGGGGTCGCTTTCTTGACCCCCGTTCCTGACAGGCCGCCTCCACCCGAGCCACCATCGACTCCAAAACTGCTGTAAATGCATCCATACTCTGTGCACCGGCGGGTCCCGTGGCCCCCTCGAGGGAAACAGGTGGGGGTACTTGAGTGGCAGGGTCCATGATAATTCCAGTTACTACCCGGAAAATTCAATCCAAAATAAAACTTTTTTTTTTTTCTTTCAGACCCCCAGCGCCACAAAGCCCCTCAGTGTTACCTGCTAGGGATCCCTATCGAGCGAGAGAGAGAGAGAGATAGACCCCCAGGCTCACCACTTGATGCTCAGAGTTCACTGCAACTAGTCTCAGCACTGTCTCGAACAGACAGGAAGTCTCTTGGCTGGCTGCCCGGGAAGAAAGGAGGCGGCTCCGCCCCTCTGTACGCCTTCCGGTGCCTCCCCTAGCTCCACGAGGTGTTTGGGTCACCTCAAACATGGCCGCCCCCATGCTGAAGACACGAGGCTACGCCAAAATGGCGGCCTCGTGCGATCTACGGCGGTCTGTTACAGAATAGCGGCGTGACTGCAGAGTATCTCGGCATCACAAAACTTTCTCTTCATGGAGATCAGCTTGGCCGGCGGTACCGGACCCTGGCGGACCGCGTGGCCGTCGGGAGGCATGCTATAGCTGGAGGAATGACCTGGAAAGCCGCATACATGTCCTGTGGCTTCTGACAGGTAGGATACTTTCTCTTATCACAGTAAGATTCCAGTACTGCCACTGATTACAATCATTTAAACATACTTGCAATTAGATTGTCAGCTCCCAAACCAAGCCTCCTGGCTTTTTGTACACAAAAATCACACTCAAAATAGGGGGATCTGTGCCATGTTATAGGATAGAGGGGAACCCATCCTTACCATACAGAGAGGGGCCCGCGTTCACCACAGGACCCGTCAGGGGAAATGGGGGAACATACTACTCACCGTACCGGAACCAGGCGGGTGCCAACTCCTGACAGTACCCCTCTCCACCGAAGTTGGAGGGCTGTCGACCAATATGGGCGCCGTGACTCATGGTCTTTGGCGTTTCAGCGAGACGTTTAACTCGCAGGGTCAGTCCCCGTCCAGTGGGACTATGTCGCGGCCGACCCAGCGCGGAGCTATGGCCTGCACGCGCTCGTAGGCTGAACTGGGGTGACCACTGGATCTCAACATCCCGCCCGTCGCCCAGTTCAGCTTTCTTGCTTGAAGATCTCACAGGAACACTGGAGAAAAAAAGCTGTCTAAAAATCTTTTTAAGAAAAAAATCCTGCCAGGACCGAAGATCCCAGCAAGGTATCTAGGTCCTTACTCCTGAATAGACAGAAAAAAAAATGATTTGCTGTAGCAGAGAGCGAGAGGATATACCCTCGGGGACTGCCCCTAGGGTGTGGCCAGAGCATTTTATTTCCTGTCTAGTCCTACTCCTGTGGAGGGCAGCATAACCCGAGGGTGTTGAATCACCGAGGACTACGTCTGTCAATGAGCGATAGAGAAAATCATTTGTGTCCGGATAGAATTGAGGGACAGGTCAGAGTGTGTTAGGCAGGGCGAGTTGTAGGGCATTTTAGGGCGAGGCTGCTGATTTTTAGGGTCAGTGTTCTACAATCGATATTGCTGTGTGTGTGTGTGGGGGGGGGGGGGTTTGCAGTGACCGATCTTATCAATCCTTTTAGGGAGAGGCTGGAGATAGGCAGGTGTCAGTGGTCCACATCGATTTTGCTGTGTGTGGGGTGCAGTGAACACAATCTTTTTTTGCCCACTGAGGAGGAGGGAGAAAGGTCTTTTTCTATCAGTCACTGTGTGCAGCGTTTTTCCTTCAGTGCTGTGCTGTGCTGACTGTGATAATACACTGCTGTGTTCAGTGTTCACATGTGCTATTATTGAGAGATTTCAAAAGTTATACACTTTTTTCTATTCCACTATTCAATATACACCCTTGGGTTAAAAAAATTAAATTGTGGCATAGTCTGTACTAATCTAGTTAAAAATTACAAACTTAAAAGGGGAATTTTTTTTTTCCCTCCATAGCCTGCAGCAGAGCTGGTCCATGTCGATTTTGCTGTGTGTGGAGTGCAGTGAAAACAATCTTTTTTGCCCACTGAGGAGGAGGGAGAAAAGTCTTTTTTCTATCAGTCACTGTGTGCAGCGTTTTTCCTTCAGTGCTGTGCTGTGCTGACTGTGATAATACACTGCTGTGTTCACATGTGCTATTATTGAGTTGTTTCAAAAATTATACACTTTTTTCTATTCCACTATTCAATATACAGCGTTGGGTTAAAAAATTAAATTGTGGCATAGTCTGTACTAATCTAGTTAAAAATTACAAACTTAAAAGGGGAATTTTTTATTTCCCTCCATAGCCTGCAGCAGAGCTGAATGATATAAGACACTGCTGTTCACATGTGTTATTGATAAATCACACCAATTTTATATCATATTTTCTATTCCGCTATTCAATAAAAACCTTTGGGTATAAACAATTAAATTGCGGGATAGTCTGTGTTGGTACGTGTGAGATACACCTTTCCAATTTTTGGGGTGCATCTCATACTTCCGAGGATTTGAGGGTGCTGCCTGTTCCGAACTCCTCCTACTCCTCATCCTGCCTTTGGGGGTACAAAAAATAGTAATTGGGGCCTAGTCTGGTTCTGTATGTGTGAGATACATACACCGTTTTTTGATAATATTTTCTATTCCGCTATTCAATAAAAACCTTTGGGTATAAACAATTAAATTGCGGGATAGTCTGTGTTGGTACGTGTGAGATACACCTTTCGAATTTTTGGGGTTCATCTCATACTTCTGAAGATTTGAGGGTGCTGCCTGTTCCGTACTCCTCCTACTCCTCATCCTGCCTTTGGGGGTACAAAAAATAGTAATTGGGGCCTAGTCTGGTTCTGTACGTGTGAGATACATAGACTTTTTTGGATAATATTTTCTATTACGCTATTCAATAAAAACCTTTGGGTATAAACAATTAAATTGCGGGATAGTCTGTGTTGGTACGTGTGAGATACACCTTTCCAATTTTTGGGGTGCATCTCATATTTCTGAAGATTTGAGGGTGCTGCCTGTTCCGTACTCCTCCTACTCCTCATCCTGCCTTTGGGGGTACAAAAAATAGTAATTGGGGCCTAGTCTGGTTCTGTTCGTGTGAGATACATACACCGTTTTTTGATAATATTTTCTATTCCGCTATTCAATAAAAACCTTTGGGTATAAACAATTAAATTGCGGGATAGTCTGTGTTGGTACGTGTGAGATACACCTTTCCAATTTTTGGGGTTCATCTCATACTTCTGAAGATTTGAGGGTGCTGCCTGTTCCGAACTCCTCCTACTCCTCATCCTGCCTTTGGGGGTACAAAAAATAGTAATTGGGGCCTAGTCTGGTTCTGTACGTGTGAGATACATTCACCGTTTTTTGATAATATTTTCTATTCCGCTATTCAATAAAAACCTTTGGGTATAAACAATTAAATTGCGGGATAGTCTGTGTTGGTACGTGTGAGATACACCTTTCCAATTTTTGGGGCGCATCTTATACTTCATATTTCTGAAGATTTGAGGGTGCTGCCTGTTCCGAACTCCTCCTACTCATCCTGCCTTTGGGGGTACAAAAAATAGTAATTGGGGCCTAGTCAGGTTCTGTACGTGTGAGATACATACACCTTTTTTTGATAATATTTTCTATTCCGCTATTTAATCTACACCTTTGGGTAAAAACAATTAAATTGCGGGATAGTCTGTGTCGGTACGTGTGAGATACATACACCTTTTGATATCATATTTTCTACTCCGCTATTCAATCTACACCTTTGGGTAAAAACAATTAAATTGCGGGATAGTCTGTGTCGGTACGTGTGAGATACACCTTTCAAATTTTTGGGGCGCATCTCATACTGCCGAGGATTTGAGGGTGCTTCAGTCTGCCTCCTGCCTGTTCCGAACTCCTCCTACTCCTCATCCTGCCTTTAGGGTACAAAAAATTGTAATCGGGGCCTAGTTTGTGTTTGTACGTGTGAGATACACCGTTTTGTAAAATTTGTCCTATTCCGCTATTCAATATACACCCTGTTTGAGTGTAAAAAATTAAATTGCGGGATAGTCTGTATCGGTACATGTGAGATACACCTTTTTAAATTTGTTTCGCGCATCTCCTTCTACAGCTGAGGATTGCAGGGCGCTTCAGTTTGCCTCCTGTTCCCAACTCCTCCTACTCCTCTTCCTCATCCTGCCTTTAGGGTACAAAAAATTGTAATCGGGGCCTAGTCTGTGTGTGAGATACACCGTATTATAAAATTTTTCCTATTCCGCTATTCAATATACACCCTTTTGGGCATAGTTTGCATATTTGACTGTGAGATACACCTGTGTGATACTGTTGTTGTTTTGTTCCGCTATTCAATAAACACCTTTCTAGGGCAAGATCATAAATTACAGAAATATGAGGAGACCGTCAAATAGGGGCCGTGGCCTGGGTCGTGGTGCTGCTGGTAGAGCTCCTGTTGCAAGGAGAGGACGTGGTCGATCTGTGCCAGCTACACGCACAAGTGAAACACCTTCCTCAAGTGTGAGTAGGCGACAGAACCTGCATCAGTATTTGGTAGGGCATCATACGCCTCTAGAAGTGATGAGACCAAAACAAGTAGAGGCGATAGTAGATTGGTTTGCTGCTGACAGTGCCTCTAGTTCCTTCACATTATCTCCCACCCAGTCTACTGCAGAAAGGTCAGAGTTGGCACCTGCAGCCAATGTCCAACCGTCTTTCACCTCACCCCCTTGCAAATCAGGCAAGCAGCCTGAGCCCCAAGCCATACAGCAGTCTCTTCTTTTTGATGACTCTGTCAGCAGGGTTTCCCAGGGCCATCCACCTAGCCCTGCCCCAGAAGTGGAAGAGATTGAGTGCAGCGATGCCCAACCACTTATTTCTCAAGATGAGTACATGCAAGGACCATTGCAGCACGTCTCCGATGATGACGAAACGCAGGTGCCAACTGCTGCGGTGTTCAGAATTGTGGAGACCGACAAGGAGGGCAGGGGTGAAGACTGGGTAGAAGATGATGTGGAGGATGATGAGGTCCTCGACCCCACATGGAATGAAGGTCATGCAGGTGATCTGAGTAGTTTGGAGGAAGAGGCGGTGGTCGCACAGACCCACCAGCACAGCAGAAGAGGGAGCAGGGTGCAGAAGCGGAGCGGCCGTGCCCTACACACTACGCCTGCTACTGCCCAACGCAGCAAGGGAACAAGCACAGCAAAGCCAGCTCAAAGGAGTTCTCTAGTGTGGAAGTTCTTTAGAAAATGTGCTGATGACAGGACACGAGTGGTTTGCACCCTGTGCAATCAGAGCCTGAAGCGAGGCATAAACCTTCTCAACCTGAGCACAACCTGCATGATCAGGCATCTAAGTGCAAAGCACGAGCTGCAGTGGAGTAGACACCTTCAAAACCAAGAAACGTCTCTGGCTCATCCTGCTTCCTCTCGGCCACTCCATCCACATCTGTAGTGATACCGGCCGGCACCTGCCACCCCGCAAACAGACGATCTGTCAGCAACACCACCACCTGGGTCACCAACCATCTCCACAATGTCCCGTGGAATCGTTCAGCTTTCCATCTCCCAAACACTTGAGAGGAAGAGGAAGTACCCCCCTACCCACCCGCGATCCCTGGCCCTGAATTCTTGAGGCCAAGAAAAAGGCCAAAATTCTTGGCCTTTGAAATGCTGTCATTCCGTCTGGTGGAGACGCACGGTTTTAAAAACCTTATGTTGGTGGCTGTCCTACAGTATGTCGTGCCCAGCCGCCACTACTTTTCCAGGCAAGCCATACATTCCCTGCACAACCAAGTGGGGGAAAAAAATCAGGTGTGCACTGCGCAACGCCATCTGTGGCAAGGTCCACCTAACTACCGATACGTGGACCAGTAAGCATGGTCAGGGGCGTTATATCTCCCTAACGGCACACTGGGTAAATGCAGTGGCGGATAGGCCTGAGGCGGGTAGCAATTTGGCGCATGTCCTTCCACCACTGAGGATTGCAGGGCGCTTCAGTTTGCCTCCTGTTCCTAACTCCTCCTACTCCGCTTCCTCATCCTCTACCGCCTCCTCATCCGGACAGCGTAACACCTTCACCACCAACTTCAGCACGGCTAGGGGTAAATGACAGCAGGCAGTTTTAAAACTTGCCTGTTTGGGGGAAAAACCACACACCGCGCAGGAGTTGTGGAGGAGCATGGAACAGCAGACAAATGAGTGGTTGCTGCCAGCGAGCCTCAAGCCCAGCCTGGTGGTGTGCGATAACGGGCAAAATCTCATAGCAGCTCTGGGCCTAGCCGGTTTGACGCACATCCTTTGCCTGGCGCATGTGCTGAATTTGGTGGTGCAGAGGTTCCTTAAAAACTACCCCGATATGTCAGAGCTGCTGCAGAAAGTGCGGGCCGTCTGTGCGCACTTTCGGCGTTCTCACCCTGCTGCTGCTCGCCTGTCAGCACTGCAGCGTAACTTCGGCCTTCCCGCTCACCGCCTCATATGTGACGTGCCCACAAGGTATAACTCCACCTTGTACATGCTGGAAACACTGTGCGAGCAGCAGCAGGCCATAGTGGAGTTTCAGCTGCAGCACGCACGCGTGAGTCGCTCTGCGGAACAGCACCACTTCACCACCAATAACTGGGCCTCCATGCGAGACCTGTGTGCCTTGTTGCGCTGTTTTAAGTACTCCACCAACATGGCCAGTGCCGATGATGCCGTTGTCAGCTTAACTATCCCACTTCTATGCCTCCTTGAAAAAACTATTTGGGCGATGATGGAAGAGGATGTGGCACAGGATGAGGAGGAGGAGGAGGATGAAGAGGTAACATTTCCAAGGCTTTCAAGGTAGTCATTCACAAGGGGCTCCGAGGGTGGGTTCCTGCACACACAAACGCCAGGGACACAATTGTCCAGCAGGGGCACAGTTCTGGAGGATGAGGAGGAGGAGCTGGAGGAGGAGATGGAACCATGTTCACAGCAGGGTGGCACCCAGGCCAGCTCATGGCCATCACTGTTGTGTGGCTGGGGGGATACAGAGGACACAGACGATACACCTCCTACAGATTACAGCCTTTCGTTGCCTCTGGGCAGCCTGGCACACATGAGCGATTACATGCTGCAGTGTCTCCACAACGACCGCCGAGTTGCCCACATTCTAACTTGTGCTGATTACTGGGTGGCCACGCTGCTGGATCCCCGTTACAAGGACAACGTACCGTTCTTAATTCACTCATTGGAGCGCGATCGCAAGATGCGCGAGTACAAGCACACGCTGGTAGACGCGATGCTGCTGGCATTCCCACCTGACAGCGGGGCCACAGTGGAAGCACAAGGCAGAGGAGGAGGAGGAGGAGGAAGAGGTCGCCAACGCAACCAGGGCACCGCCAGCACCTCAGAAGGCAGGGTTAGCATGGCCGAAATGTGGAAAAGCTTTGTCAGCACGCCACAACAAACAGCAGCTCATATGGAACGTCTTAGCAGGAGGCAGCATTTCACCAACATGGTGGAGCAGTATGTGTGCACACGCCTAGACGTACTGAATGACGGGTCTGCCCCCTTCAACTTCTGGGTCTCCAAATTGGGCACATGGCCTGAGCTTGCCCTTTACACCTTGGAGGTGCTGGCGTGCCCTGCAGCCAGTGTATTATCTGAACGGGTATTTAGCACGGCTGGGGGCGTTATCACAGACAAGCGCAGCCGCCTGTCCAGAGACATTAACATGAACCAAACATGGATCCCACGGGACTTTTCCGTACCTTGTGTAGAATAGCGATGGATACCGACCTAACCCAGCCATTGTTCTATTTTTGCTCTTTCTCACTCTTTTGGGGTGTACCCTCATTTAAAATTTCTGAAAAAAAGCAGTATTGGCTACCTCGTCCTCCTCAGGGCCAGATTAACATAGGGGCTATTGGAGCTGCAGCTCCAGGCCCCTACCTTAATATAGGCCCCGGGTTGGCCATATTCACTGTTACCGCTCTTCTGTCACTTGTAAACACAGAAGTCTGGCTTCTATGCTCGCTTCCCCAGGCAGCTCCCTCAGAACCTCCCCACACAGCACGAAGGCCGGACAAGGAGGGACAGTTGCCGATGCATGGATGTGTTTATGGGCTTCAGAGACAGCATCCCATGTTGAATTAGGCATGCATGGCTGCACCCTTCCTCCTCTGGGTGCATGCCAAGCCACGGCCCTTAAGGCCCTTCAAAATCCTCAGCACCAAGCCCATGATGCTCTTAATCCAGCCCTGGTCCTCCTCCACCGCCGCTTCCACCTACACCGCCCATAGGTGTGCGCAGCCTATTGCATTAGGGTGTGCACCCCAAAGTTTAAATACACATGCATGTGTTTGCCTACATGTACATGGCCCCGATACATTACTCTCCCTGCTGACAAAGTGAAATAGAGCAGAGTAGGTCCGAGGGAGATCTTTCCCATCTCCTCACTGGCAAACAGAGCGATAATGCTATGTGCCCTAGGTGATTGTGCGCACGCCTATGACACCGCCACATCCACCACCACCTCAACCTCCCTCCTACTCCATATGGGCCTCGTCCTTCAGAGATGAAGAACATTGTTTTATTTTTCTGTTTTTTTTTTGTTGTTTTAAGTTATTTCCCTATCCACATTTGTTTGCAGAGCACTTGCCATGTTCTTAACTACGTTTTGCTGCCATTTGCAGCACTCTTGCCCTTTCCATTTGTGTTTTAGAGCCATTTTAGTGCCTAAAAGTTCGGGTCCCCATTGACTTTAATGGGGTTCGGTGTCCGGGAAAAGTTCGGCAAAAGTCCGGGACACGGACCCGGACTTTTTTTTCAAGTTCGGCCGAACCCGCCGAACACGGACATCCAGGTGTCCGCTCAACTTTACATTGCGCCTTTTTTGCAAAATGGTGAAAAATGAACGTACCCAAAAATTTCTCTAAAAATCTGGAGGTTTTCATAGTTACATAGTTAGTGAGGTTGAAAAAAGACACCAGTCCATCCAGTTCAACCTATGATGAGTGTGTGTATAAGTTACTATGTCAATAGTACATTGTATACCCCTGTATGTTGTGGTCGTTAAGGTGCCCATCTAATAGTTTTGCACCGCTTGTGGAAGAGAATTCCACATCCTTACCGCTCTGATGGTATAGAACCCTTTAGGCCACAGGTGGCAAACAAAAGGCCCGTGGGCTGAATCCGGCCAGCCGGGTATTGTGATGTTGCCTGCGGAGCAGCCGCCAGCCGCCAGCTGCTTTCTGCTGTCACGGAACAAGTCTCCTTGGCAACAGGAGTAAACACACTCTCCTGCACTCTCCTCCTCCTCCTCTCCCTGGCTGTGTGTAGCTGAGCGCATGATGCTGTTGATTCAGCATAGTCTGTCAGTGGCAGAGGTACCTGGCGGCTCCAGTGGCTGTGTGTTCTAATCTGCATCAAGCAGCTGCATCTTGAGGGTGGGATTTTGAGGACTTGTAGCAGTAGTGGCCATGAAAGCATTCTGTAAATGCCATCTTAAATCAGGTAGGAGAGAGTACAGATGTGTGGTTTTCTTTGGAAGGTGGGGGGATGGGGCAGAGTGCTGGGTGCGGATGTCCGAACCCAGGATCAGCAGTGGAAATGAGATGTTGCACAGTGGGCACAGCGCACCTCTGAACCCTGCACTCTGTACATAGTAGACCCCTGAACCCTGCTGTCTGTACGTCGTTACCCCTGAACCCTGCTCTCTGTACATAGCGCACCCCTGCCCTCTGTACATAACGTGCTGCTGACCCCTGAACCCTGCTCTCTGTACATAGCGGACCCCTGAACACTGCTCTCTGTACATAGCGGACCCCTGAACCCTGCTCTCTGTACATAGCGGACCCCTGAACCCTTCTCTCTGTACGTAGCGGACCCCTGAACCCTGCTCTCTGTACGTAGCGGACCCAAGAACCCTGCTCTCTGTACGTAGTGGACCCCTTAACCCTGCTCTGTGTACGTAGCGGACCACTGAACCCTGCTCTCTGTACATAGCGGACCCCTGAACCCTGCTCTCTGTACGTAGTGCACACCTCTGAACCCTGCACTCATGATGAAATTGAGTTTGACACCCCTGCTTTAGGCAATTTAGGTTAAACTGCTTTTCTTCTCATTTTACCAAATGGCCGTGAGTCCTTTTATATTCCCTTTCACTGAATAGTTTGTCGCCAGTACTGTATTTGTACATTGATATCATATCTCCTCTCAAGTGTCTCTTCTCCAGAGAGAATAAGTTCAATGCTTGTAGTCTTTTCTCAGAGCTGTGATCCTCCAGTCGCTTTATTAGCTTTGTTGCCCTTCTCTGGACTCTCTCCAGTTCCAGCTCATCCTTCCTGAGGAGCGGTGCCCAGCGTAGATGAAAGTCTAATGGCCTACAAGGGAAGGCTCAGCTGGGTGCAATACATTGCATCAAAGAGGGCACGATTTGGCGTAAAAATCCTACATGCTATGCAAATCGTCAATGGGCTACATTTGGAATTCAGTGATATACACTGGAAAAGGAACAAAATTTGATGAAAAATACAGCAATTATGGAATGGCAACATCTTCTGTTCTTTCACTAATTGAGCCATTGCTAAATCAGGGCTATTGTGTAACAACGGAAAACTTTTAGGTATCTCCTGAACTTTATGAGGTTCTACAGTTACATAGTTGCATAGTTACATAGTTAGTGAGGTTGAAAAAAGACATCAGTCCATCCAGTTCAACCTATGATGTGTGTGTGTGTTTGCTTTTAACCGTACATTGTATACCCCTGTATGTTTTGGTCTTTAACCGCCTTAGCGGTAAACCCGAGCGTGACTCGGGGTAGGAATTTTCTGCTATTAGCGGTATCCCCGAGTCACGCTCGGGGTCAATGGGCAGAGCGTGCAGACAGCGCAGCGGAGCTTCTCTTACCTTATCCTGGCGATCCAGCGATGAGCTCTCATTGCTGTGACCGCCAGCGAGATCTCCGCCGCTCGTCTGTCGGTAGGAGGACTTCCTAGTTCCGTTCCCTGCAGCAGCAATGCTGCATGGGAGCGGAACTAGGGAGGGGAATTCAAAAAAAAAAAAAACGTTGCACAAAACACATAACACATTTTATATTATATATATGCATATATATATATATGCATATATATATATATATATATATATATATATATATATATATATATATATATATATATATGCATATATATATATGCATATATATATATATATATATATATATATATATATATATATATATATATATATATATATGTATGTATATATATATATATATATATATATATATACATATATATATGTATATATATATATATATATATATATATATATGTATGTATATATATATATATATATATATACATATATATATGTATATATATATATATATATATATATATATATGTATATATATATATATATATATATATATATATATATATATATATATGTATATATATATATATATATATATATATATATATATATACATATATATATATGTATATATATATATATATATATATATATATATACCTATATACACACACACACACACACATATATATATATATATAAAATTATATTATTGATTCGATTATAATTCATGCGTTATATATATATATATATGTATATATATATATATATATATACCTATATACACACACACACACATATATATATATATATATATATATATATATGCATATATATATATATATATATATATATATATATACACACACACACATATATATATATATATATATATATATATATATATATATATATATCTATATACACACATATATATATAATATATAGCGCATGAATTATAATCCAATCAATAATATAATTTTATTATATATATTATATATTAAATAATAAAATAATATTATTGATTCAATTATAATTCACTTGTTTGTGTTTCAAATTTATCACATCTGGGATGTCTACTAGAGTCTTGTTTTGGTCAGGTTTAAGTCAGTAATTACTAAGAATTGTAGGCCTATAATACATAACGCCAAATTTCCATGAAAAGAATTGTACCGCTTTTGGAACAGAATTCCTGACAGAATCATACCGCCAGGGAGGTTAAGGTGTCCATCTAATAGTTTTTTGAAACTATCAATGCTCCCTGCTGATACGACTGCTTGTGGAAGAGAATTCCACACCCTTACCGCTCTTACAGTGAAGAACCCCTTACGCACTTTAAGATTAAACCGCCTTTCCTCTAGTTTTAGTGAGTGGCCACGTGTCTTATTGTATCTCTTTTCACTGAATAGTTTGTTCCTTATGCTCGGGTCACCAGTACAGTATTTGTACATTGATATCATATCCCCCCTCAATCGTCTCTTCTCCAGAGAGAATAGGTTCAGTGCTTGTAGTCTTTCCTCATAGCTGATGTCCTCCATTCCCCTAACTATTTTTGTTGCCCTTCTCTGGACTACATTGATATCATATCCCCCCTCAATCGTCTCTTCTCCAGAGAGAATAGGTTCAGTGCTTGTAGTCTTTCCTCATAGCTGATGTCCTCCATTCCCCTAACTATTTTTGTTGCCCTTCTCTGGACTTTCTCCAGTTCCAGCACATCCTTCCTGAGGACCGGTGCCCAGAACTGGACAGCATACTCCAGATGTGGCCGGACCAGAGTCTTGTAGAGAGGGAGAATAATCTCTTTATTTCTGGAGTGAATCCCCTTTTTTATACATCCCAGTATTCTGTTGGCTTTGCTTGCGGCGGCTTGGCATTGCATGCCACTGCCAAGCTTGTTGTCTACCAGTACCCCCCAAGTCCTTTTCCATCCTAGACTCCCCCAGAGGTTCCCCCCCCCTAGTGAGTAGCTTGCTTTCTGGTTTCTGGCCCCCAAGTGCATTACTTTAAATTTTTCAACATTAAACCTCATCTGCCATGTAGTTGCCCATCCCGTTATTTTGTTCAGGTCCGCTTGCAAGGTTTCCACATCCTGCATAGAAGATATTGGCATGCCTAGTTTAGTATCATCTGCAAATACTGAGATTGTACTCGATATCCCCTCCTCTAGATCATTTATGAATAAATTAAACAGGTTTGGTCCCAGGACAGAACCCTGGGGGACCCCACTTTCCACCCCCGCCCAATCCGAGTACTCCCCATTAATCACCACCCTCTGGACTCTCCCCTGGAGCCAGTTCTCTATCCAGGTACTCACCTTATGGTCCATACCTACCTTCCTTAGTTTGTACAGTAAGCGTTTGTGGGGAACGGTGTCAAAGGCCTTTGCAAAGTCCAGATAAACCACATCCACCGGCTTACCTTTATCTAGATGGCAGCTCACTTCATCGTAGAAGGTTAATAGATTGGTTTGGCACGAACTATTTTTCATGAATCCATGCTGATTACTACTTATAATACCATTTTCATTACTAAAGTCTTGTATGTGGTCCCTTAACATCCCCTCCAAAATTTTGCAGACTACTGATGTTAGGCTGACCGGCCTATAGTTACCCGGGATATATCTCGGCCCCTTTTTAAATATCGGTACCACGTTGGCTTTTTTCCAATCAGCTGGCACCATACCCGTCTGTAAACTATCCTTAAAGATCAAGAATAATGGTCTGGCAATCACCTGGCTGAGCTCATTGAGAACCCTCGGGTGCAAGCCATCCGGTCCCGGGGATTTATTTATGTTAAGTTTCTCTAGTTTAGCTCTAAGTCTATCTTCTGTTAGCCATGGCGGCACTTCCTGAGGTGTATTATTTAGTTCGGCCTTACAAGCTGGGTTAGTGTAGCACCCCGATTCTTTTGTGAAGACTGAAGAGAAGAAATTATTTAACACTTCCGCCTGTTCTCTGTCCTCAGTGGCCATTTTTCCTTTATCATCTTTTATGGGGCCAATGTGTTCTGGCCTCGCTTTCCTACTGTTTATATACTTGCCAGTTACTATACTCAGTAGTGATGTCGCGAACCTAAAATTTGCCGCTCGCGAACGACGAACGCGAACCTCCGCGAACCGGGCGAACCGCCATAGACTTCAATAGGCAGGCGAATTTTAAAACCCACAGGGACTCTTTCTGGCCACAATAGTGATGGAAAAGTTGTTTCAAGGGGACTAACACCTGGACTTTGGCATGCCGTAGTTGACGCAGAGTCGGGTTTTAATCCATAAAGGGCATAAATCACCTAACATTCCTAAATTGTTTGGAATAACGTGCTTTAAAACATTCAGTGTGTGTGTACGATCCGGTATGATGTTGTATCAATCAGGTAGTGTAAGGGTTATGCCCGCTTCACAGTGACAGACCAAACTCCCCGTTTAACAGTCAGTCAGTCAGTCCATTTGCACAACCGCAAACTCCACATTTGCACAAGGTTGGATACCAAGCTAGCCATGTCCCGTTCCTTGTCCTCACTGACGTCATTGAAGGTCTCTTCCTCCACCCAGCCACGTACAACTCCAAGGGTCCCCGAAAGGTGACAACAAGCCCCCTGGGACGCCTGCTGTGGTTGGTCTTCCACCTCCTCAAAGCCACAATGAAGCAACGACCTTATCATCTGGGGTGTGCCAACATTGCCAACACACTCCTAGAGGTGATCGCTTCATTGTGATACGCAAGCCCCTTCACCACAACAAGGTAACAATCACGAAGGGGAATTGACACATGTATGTGCCTGTGACGAGACCAATCTCGCCTCTGGGCATTGGAGAAGCCTGGTTGCTCGCCTCCTGCAAGGTGACTATGGACCCTCTCTCATCAGCCCATGCTAAACGTAAACCCCATGGCAATTTGACTGTGTTTGTGGCATCTGAGCGCTGTTTGGATATGTTGAGCACTCCGATCCAGGCTATCTGGGGATGGGTTGAATGTGGGGGTTCTGTTCAGTAGACTGGGAGTTATGCATTTTTGTGTCTTTTTGTGTTTCTTTAAACAATGTGGCTAATGGAGTCTTGCCTCTATCCTGGAAGCTAAAACTTATTCCTGTAAACTGTAAGGAACAGGAAGTCGACTCCTAATATGGTCATTCCAGGAAGTTCTGAGGAGACGGACTGTCTAAGGTGGCTCCCCATTCACCTTTTGTCAGGTGTGCTAATGACCTCACCTGTTGTCTGCTAAGGGATGTATTGACACTCAGAGTAATGTGTATTGAGAGCTCGTTAGGGAACCATTGTTCTGTGTCTGACTGCAGACTGCAGGTACTGTGAAATTGACCAATGGCAAAGCGGTTGTTGGGGGAAGGATGTTCCAAATTCTGTATAAAAGTGTGCTGTGTTCTTCCAATAAATGTTGTTCCTGTTTTACCCTCATCTCAGAGCTTTGTCTCGTTATTGGGGGGATTCACTGTATGCTGTTGGAGACTGATTGCTAGGAGTGTAAGCTGATGTATGCTTTTCCTGTTCGTCTGCTAGCAGCTATTCGTGAGGTTCCAGGTTGGAGTGCTATTTTGTATCCAGTTCGGGAGTTTGATGTTCTGCAGTAGCTGTGCCTGTCTCTCAGAAAGGGGCATATCGCCTAAACGGATTTTAACCCCTTGTCTGCTGAAACAGTCCGTAACAATTGGTGGCAAGCGGCGGGATCGTTCCCACAGCCAGAAGGTCAGCTACAGGAGACACCATTTCGTGGATTTACAAGTTTGGGGCAACGCATGTTTTAGTACAGCAACCCTTAAAGCAACAGGATGGAACCAGCAGTGGAGTACAGATATTCTCTGAAAGAATATGACCGTATGGTGTGGTTACGGCTGAGCTTCTTTGGACCCAATCCACTGGAGAGATCCAAGCGGTTCGTGAAGAACTTAGTGTTCGGGACTCTGCTAGACAGGGCAGAGAGAGAGGGCCAGCTGGCATGTTGGGAGGAACTCCAGCGGCAGGTACAGTTAAGGGAAGAGGAGAACCCAGTCTCCATTCCCCAGCGGCAGTGTAAAGTGCAGGGAGAGGAGAGCAATGTCCCCCCCCCCTAGCAGCAGGCTGAGTTACAGGGGGCAGAGGTAGTTGTTCCTGCCCCCTAGCAGCAGAGTTATATGCCTGGAAGGCAGTGTGAAGTACAGGGAGAGGAGAGCAGTGTCCTCCCTCCCCAGCGGCAGCGTGATTTTTTGGGAATTGGGAGCCCAGTCTCCATTCCCCAGCGGCAGTGTGATGTGCCGGGAATTGGGAGCCCAGTCTCCATTCCCCAGCGGGAGAGTATCCTACAGGGAATAGAGAGCCCAGTCTCCTTTCCCCAGCAGCAGGACTCTGTGTTGGGAGGAGATACAGTCGGTCTCCCTCCGCAAAGGCTTGTTACCCCCTCTCCCCATGGACAGTTTGATTTGTTGGGAATTGGGAGCCCAGTCTCCATCCCACAGCGGCAGGCTGAGTTACAGGGGGCAGACACAGTTGGTCCTGTCCCCCAGCAGCAGATGGATTCATTGGGAATTGGGAGCCCAGTCTCCATTCCACAGCGGCAGAGTATTTTATTGGTAATTGGGAGCCCAGTCTCCATGCCACAGCAACAGGGCTGTTTAGCCAAAGGGGAGACAGTCGGTCTTCCCCCACAGCAGCAGGGTGGGTTATCTAAAGGGGAGACAGTCGGTCTCCCCCTCCAACAACCAGGCTACTTCCGTGGTAACGCTTGCAACAGGGCAGAGTACCGCTGGTCTCTGCCCACTCAGCAACCCACCAAGGCAGTCTACCAGTCCCCCACACAGCCAAGGTGAGGCACCTGGACATGGACAAATTTCTCTTCTACCCAGGTGTAGTAACCAGTTCTTTTGGGTGGGCTGTACTGCTGTTTCTGTTTTGTGGGTGGGCTGCTGGACTAACAAGGGCACTGACCGGCAGAAGGTCAGATACCCTGTTAGTCTGTTTGGAAAAGGGGAGAAATGTGACAAGACCAATCTCGCCTCTGGGCATTGGAGAAGCCTGGTTGCTCGCCTCCTGCAAGGTGACTATGGACCCTCTCTCAGCCCATGCTAAACGTAAACCCCATGGCAATTTGACTGTGTTTGTGGCATATGAGTGCGGTTTGGATATGTTGAGCGCTCCGATCCAGGCTATCTGGGGATGGGTTGAATGTGGGGGTTCTGTTCAGTAGACTGGGAGTTATGCATTTTTGTGTCTTTTTGTGTTTCTTTAACCAATGTGGCTAATGGAGTCTTGCCTCTATCCTGGAAGCTAAAACTTATTCCTGTAAACTGTAAGGAACAGGAAGTCAACTCCTAATATGGTTATTCCAGGAAGTTCTGAGGAGACGGACTGTCTAAGGTGGCTCCCCATTCACCTTTTGTTAGGTGTGCTAATGACCTCACCTGTTGTCTGCTAAGGGAGGTATTGACACTCAGAGTAATGTGTATTGAGGGCTCGTTAGGGAACCATTGTTCTGTGTCTGACTATAGTTTACATTGATTGCCCCCTGGGGCTTCTGTCTCCTTGCATTGGTCAAAGCTATCTGACCAATCCCTGTTGACTCATTTTCAAGTCCTCATTTGCATAGCAGCCCTCCTGGTCAAGCTATCTGACCAATCACTACTGACTCATTTTCGAGCCCTCATTTGCATGTCTGGAGAGGACCTTATGGGGGACTGCAGGTACTGTGAAATTGACCAATGGGAAAGCGGTTGTTGGGGGAAGGATGTTCCAAATTCTGTATAAAAGTGTGTTGTGTTCTTCAAATAAATGTTGTTCCTGTTTTACCCTCATCTCGGAGCTTTGTCTCGTTATTGGGGGGATTCACTGTATGCTGTTGGAGACTGATTTTTTAGGAGTGTAAGCTGATGTATGCTTTTCCTGTTCGTCTGCTAGCAGCTATTCGTGAGGTTCCAGGTTGGAGTGCTATTTTGTATACATTTCGGGAGTAGCTGTGCCTGTCTCTCAGAAAGGGGCATATCGCCTAAACGGATTTTAACCCCTTGTCTGCTGAAACGGTCCGTAACAGTGCCTTTTTTTGTTTTTTTGTTTTTTTGCAGCCACAGTGTAGCACCAGAGGCCAGAAAAATTAAGCATGTACACATGCCTGAAAAAAGTAGGTATTGTTTCAGCTGCTGCTGTAGCAGCGGCCGGAAAAATTGAGGTTTTTCAGGCAGAAAGTTCACTAAAACATTGTGGCTTGAACCGTAGTTGGTGGCGGAGAAGTCACGTAAGTCATCCGGCATGCAGAGATTAAATACAGCAGCGTGTGGACCATTTTTAGCTCAAGGCATCTCATCAAGCCTTTTTTAGTCAAATGCATCCCCCACTGTCATTCCCTTCGGGATCCATGCCTCATTCATCTTAATAAAGGTGAGGTAATCTAGACTTTTTTGACCTAGGCGACTTCTCTTCTCAGTGACAATACCTCCTGCTGCGCTGAAGGTCCTTTCTGACAGGACACTTGAAGCGGGGAAGGACAGAAGTTCTAAGGCAAATTGGGATAGCTCAGGCCACAGGTCAAGCCTGCACATCCAGTAGTCAAGGGGTTCATCGCTCCTCAGAGTGTCGATATCTGCAGTTAAGGCAAGGTAGTCTGCTACCTGTCGGTCGAGTCGTTCTCTGAAGGTGGACCCCGAAGGGCTGTGGCGATGCGTAGGACTTAAAAAGCTCTGCATGTCCTCCATCAACAACACGTCTGTAAAGCGTCCTGTCCTTGCCGGCGTGGTTGTGGTAGGAGGAGGATTACTTTCACCTCTTCCCCTGTCAGATTCCCATTGTGCTGTGACATCACCCTTATACGCTGTGTAAAGCATACTTTTTAACTTGTTTTGTAACTGCTGCATCCTTTGCGACTGCCGGTAATTCGGTAACATTTCAGACACTTTCTGCTTATACCGGGGGTCTAGTAGCGTGGCCACCCAGTACAGGTCGTTCTCGTTCAGCCTTTTTAGACGAGGGTCCCTCAAAAGGCATGACAGCATGAAAGACCCTATTTGCACAAGGTTGGATGCCGAGCTACTCATGTCCAATTCCTTGTCCTCACTGATCCCATTGAAGGTCTGTTCTTCCCCCCAGCCACGTACAACACCACGGGTACCAGATAGGTGACAACGAGCACCCTGGGATGCCTGCTGTGGTTGGTGTTCCTCCTCCTCAAAGCTACATTCCTCCTCTGACTCCTCTTCCTCAGACTCCTCTTCCAGCGTTGCCGCAGGTCCAGCAAGCTATGATAAGGCTGTTTCTGGTGGTGATGGTGACCACAACTTGACGCATGAGCGTCCAGTAACATGGCAAAAAAATACCCAGCTCTGCAGAGGCTGTCCTAGCACCCCGGCAGAGATGTATAGTAACGAAGTAGAACTACTTAAGTACTGTACTTAAGTACCGAAATGCGGTATCTGTACTTTCCTAGAGTAGAATTTTTTTTCTCCTACTTCTACTTTTACTTCACTACATTTTTTTCGATGATTTCAATACTTCTACTCCGATATTTTTTTTTTTGTGCTGCATCGCTACTCGTTACTTTTAAAAAAATTACCACTGCCAGAACAGTAGATGGCAGGTTGCATAAAGCTCAAAAAAATGTGTATAATGTCATTTGTAAATCAGCGCATACGAAAATAATGGCTGTGTATAATAAAAGCTGCTATACCAAATCTTTCCAATAAAAAGAAAATAAGAAACAAACAAATAAATGGTGCTACAGCGCTTAAAGTGCATCAAGAAACTACTAACAAACACAACTTGGCTGTGCGAATAAAGTGCCTGTGCAATCGATATAATATCATCATTGCCCCCAGTGCCCTGCCCACACTCCACACAGTATCAAAAATAAAGTGACATGAATGTGCTAAAGCCTAAATGCAGTGAAAATAATTATTCCCACAATGTAACAGTAAATTCTATTCATATAAAATATGACAAAATAATTTTTAAATCACAATAAAATAAGTTATGAAATAAGTTAGGTCAGGTGCGTGCAACAAGTTGAAGTGTGTAAACCTATCTAGAACGAAAAGTCCATAAATGAATTCCAGTGTGCAAATCTAAAGTGTCACTTCACTTGTCAGATGCTTCCACCTCCTTCAGTGCTCGAGTAACCGACCAACACACTTAATGGTGGTGGCACTGGTGGATAGCGTCTGGGTGGCACTGTGGCACTGGCACTGGCACTGACTGCACTGGTTCAAAAAGCCATATATATTTAATTATTTCAATTCTCAATCTCATAGGTCCTCTCCTCATAAGATATTAATAACTTAAGATTAGGTGATGAACTTCTTGGCGGCCCTGGCAGGATGACGGGGACACCCGCCACTTCTGGAGCCGAGCCGCTGTGATTCCCCAACATGTGACAAAGTGACAGCCAGGAGATCTAGTGGCTAGTAGTGCTCAACAATATCGCTTTTATATATAAAAATGAAATAAAATATACTGACTCACAATTTAGTAGTAGTAGTAGGTAGCGTGTAGCAGTAGGCAACACAACTCAATTCAATCAATCCCACAGCCTCGCTCGCGCCGCGGCATCACTGTCATGATCATCAAGTTAAGAGACCGCACTGGAGGAGCCGTGCTGCCATCTTCCCGCTCGAGGTCTCTGCCTCTAAACGTGTTGTGTGTCACTCAGACTCCACCCCTTACGGCCCTTACTGAGAGGAGTTGTGACGCTGGCAGCGGGACGCGGGAGCAGGACTCGGAGCATTTTCTTCGTCATCTCTTCTTCTCTATGAGGTGAGTGAGGTGGACCGTGGAGAGGGCCTAATCCTTGCCATGGCAAATGTGCCATTTGAGAAACAAATAATCAATATGAAATATTAATATATTATATACACACGGGTCATGGGTGGCTTTTTTGAACCAAGAAGAATGAGACTGACGGCTATGATGATTATCCGACCATCCATGGGCCATGGACCATAAGTGTTGTGTTGTGGTGGTGCCTGTGCTTCCTGCGGCCTGCCTCTGCCTGTGCGGCTGTGCCTGCACTGCAGTGGCCACTGGCAGTGGCACTTGACTTGAGCAAATCAAATGAGCACTACTAGTGTGAAGGACAGGTGGTGGAAGCATGTTCTGACAAGTTCTTATAATGAAAATAATATAGACAGCTTTTTGAACCAGTGCAGTGCCAGTGCTACTAAGGTGAGAGGCAGAGAGAGAGGCTATCCAGTCCACCACTTTACTTGAGCAGATCACAGAAGAAAGGTGGAAGCATCTGACAGCAAGTGACAAGCACTTCTTTGATTGCACACTGGAATTTATGGACTTTTCGTTATAAAGTTTAGTTTACACACTTAAACTTGCACCTAAATTATTCACAATCACAACTTATTTTATTGTGGTATTGTCATATATAGTGTTGAGCGAACACGGACTGTATTATTCGTGTTCGTACCGAATAATTGGATTTTTTGTACCCGAACACGGACACGGACACTTTACTGTATGTTCGGGTAAAAATCCGTGTTCGGTCGTTTTATTTCCGGGTTTTGCATGCTTTGGCGCTCTTTTCATGGCGGGCTTTCAACAGCCAATCAACAATCGTTTAACTGGTGTGCCTTAAGCCATCCCAGCCATGCCTGCAAATGTCTCAGTAGCTGTGATTGGCCGTCTGAAGCATGTGACCAAGTCTTTATAAGTTCGAGGCAGCCGCAGCGGCGTCATTATGCTGCTTAGATTCAGGGACAGAGCACACATCAACGTGCTGGCTGCTGATTAGGGAAAGATAGGCAGGAAAAAACCATTTGTGTCCGGATAGAATTGAGGGACAGGTCGGAGTGTTTAGGCAGGGCGAGTTGTAGGCATTTTAGGGATAGAGTCTGCTGAATTATATAGGGTCAGTGTCTTCTACAAACTACAATCGATATTGCTGTGTGGGGGGTGGGGTCTGCACTCAATCCTGATCTACGATCTCTTCTCAATCCTGTTAGGGACAGAGTCTGCTGAATTTTAGGGAAACTGTGTTCTACAAACTACAATCGATATTGCTGTGTGGTGTGGGATTGGAGATAGGCAGGTGTCAGTGATCCACATCCATTTTTCTGTGTGTGAGCTGCAGTGAACACAATCTTTTTGGGCTGCAGTGAACACAATCTTTTTGGGCTGCAGTGAACACAATCTTTTTGGGCTGCAGTGAACACAATCTTTTTGGGCTGCAGTGAACACAATCTTTTTGGGGTGCAGTGAACAAAATCTTTTTGGGGTGCAGTGAACACAATCCTTTTTGGTGTGCAGTGAACGCAATCTTTGTGGGGTGCAGTGAACAAAATCCTTTGTGGGGTGCAGTGAACACAATCTTTTTGGGGTGCAGTGAACAAAATCCTTTTTGGGGTGCAGTGAACAACATCCTTTTTGGGGTGCAGTGAACACAATCTTTTTGGGGTGCAGTGAACAAAATCCTTTGTGGGGTGCAGTGAACACAATCTTTTTGGGGTGCAGTGAACACAATCTTTTTGGGGTGGAGTGAACAACATCCTTTTTGGGGTGCAGTGAACAAAATCCTTTTTGGGGTGCAGTGAACAAAATCATTTTTGGGGTGCAGTGAACACAATCTTTTTGGGGTGCAGTGAACACAATCTTTGTGGGGTGCAGTGAACACAATCTTTTTGGGGTGGAGTGAACAACATCCTTTTTGGGGTGCAGTGAACAACATCCTTTTTGGGGTGCAGTGAACACAATCTTTTTGGGGTGCAGTGAACACAATCTTTGTGGGGTACAGTGAACAGAATCTTTGTGGGGTGCAGTGAACACAATCTTTGGGGGGTACAGTGAACACAATCTTTGTGAGGTGCAGTGAACACAATCTTTGTGGGGTGCAGTGAACACAATCATTGTGGGGTGCAGTGAACTCAATCTTTGTGGGGTACAGTGAACACAATCTCATACTGAAGGTTTGAGGGTGCTGCCTGTTCCATACTCCCCCTACTCCTCATCTAGCCTTTTAGGGGTACAAACAATAGTAATTGGGGCCTAGTGTGGTTGTGTACGTGTGATATACATACACTTTTTTGGGATCATATTTTCTATTCCGCTATTTAATCAAAAACCTTTGGGGATCAGTTAAATTGGGGGATAGTCTGTGTTGGTACGTGTGAGAGAGATCCACCTTTCCAAGTTGTTGGGGTTCATCTCATACTTCTGAAGGTTTGAGGGTGCTGCCTGTTCCATACTCCCCCTACTCCTAGCCTTTTAGGGGTACAAACAATAGTAATTGGGGCCTAGTGTGGTTGTGTACGTGTGATATACATACACTTTTTTGGGATCATATTTTCTATTCCGCTATTTAATCAAAAACCTTTGGGGATCAGTTAAATTGGGGGATAGTCTGTGTTGGTACGTGTGAGAGAGATCCACCTTTCCAAGTTGTTGGGGTTCATCTCATACTTCTGAAGGTTTGAGGGTGCTGCCTGTTCCATACTCCCCCTACTCCTAGCCTTTTAGGGGTACAAACAATAGTAATTGGGGCCTAGTGTGGTTGTGTACGTGTGATATACATACACTTTTTTGGGATCATATTTTCTATTCCGCTATTTAATCAAAAACCTTTGGGGATCAGTTAAATTGGGGGATAGTCTGTGTTGGTACGTGTGAGAGAGATCCACCTTTCCAAGTTGTTGGGGTTCATCTCATACTTCTGAAGGTTTGAGGGTGCTGCCTGTTCCATACTCCCCCTACTCCTAGCCTTTTAGGGGTACAAACAATAGTAATTGGGGCCTAGTGTGGTTGTGTACGTGTGATATACATACACTTTTTTGGGATCATATTTTCTATTCCGCTATTTAATCAAAAACCTTTGGGGATCAGTTAAATTGGGGGATAGTCTGTGTTGGTACGTGTGAGAGAGATCCACCTTTCCAAGTTGTTGGGGTTCATCTCATACTTCTGAAGGTTTGAGGGTGCTGCCTGTTCCATACTCCCCCTACTCCTAGCCTTTTAGGGGTACAAACAATAGTAATTGGGGCCTAGTGTGGTTGTGTACGTGTGATATACATACACTTTTTTGGGATCATATTTTCTATTCCGCTATTTAATCAAAAACCTTTGGGGATCAGTTAAATTGGGGGATAGTCTGTGTTGGTACGTGTGAGAGAGATCCACCTTTCCAAGTTGTTGAGGTTCATCTCATACTTCTGAAGGTTTGAGGGTGCTGCCTGTTCCATACTCCCCCTACTCCTAGCCTTTTAGGGGTACAAACAATAGTAATTGGGGCCTAGTGTGGTTGTGTACGTGTGATATACATACACTTTTTTGGGATCATATTTTCTATTCCGCTATTTAATCAAAAACCTTTGGGGATCAGTTAAATTGGGGGATAGTCTGTGTTGGTACGTGTGAGAGAGATCCACCTTTCCAAGTTGTTGGGGTTCATCTCATACTTCTGAAGGTTTGAGGGTGCTGCCTGTTCCATACTCCCCCTACTCCTAGCCTTTTAGGGGTACAAACAATAGTAATTGGGGCCTAGTGTGGTTGTGTACGTGTGATATACATACACTTTTTTGGGATCATATTTTCTATTCCGCTATTTAATCAAAAACCTTTGGGGATCAGTTAAATTGGGGGATAGTCTGTGTTGGTACGTGTGAGAGAGATCCACCTTTCCAAGTTGTTGGGGTTCATCTCATACTTCTGAAGGTTTGAGGGTGCTGCCTGTTCCATACTCCCCCTACTCCTAGCCTTTTAGGGGTACAAACAATAGTAATTGGGGCCTAGTGTGGTTGTGTACGTGTGATATACATACACTTTTTTGGGATCATATTTTCTATTCCGCTATTTAATCAAAAACCTTTGGGGATCATTTAAATTGGGGGATAGTCTGTGTTGGTACGTGTGAGAGAGATCCACCTTTCCAAGTTGTTGAGGTTCATCTCATACTTCTGAAGGTTTGAGGGTGCTGCCTGTTCCATACTCCCCCTACTCCTAGCCTTTTAGGGGTACAAACAATAGTAATTGGGGCCTAGTGTGGTTGTGTACGTGTGATATACATACACTTTTTTGGGATCATATTTTCTATTCCGCTATTTAATCAAAAACCTTTGGGGATCAGTTAAATTGGGGGATAGTCTGTGTTGGTACGTGTGAGAGAGATCCACCTTTCCAAGTTGTTGGGGTTCATCTCATACTTCTGAAGGTTTGAGGGTGCTGCCTGTTCCATACTCCCCCTACTCCTAGCCTTTTAGGGGTACAAACAATAGTAATTGGGGCCTAGTGTGGTTGTGTACGTGTGATATACATACACTTTTTTGGGATCATATTTTCTATTCCGCTATTTAATCAAAAACCTTTGGGGATCAGTTAAATTGGGGGATAGTCTGTGTTGGTACGTGTGAGAGAGATCCACCTTTCCAAGTTGTTGGGGTTCATCTCATACTTCTGAAGGTTTGAGGGTGCTGCCTGTTCCATACTCCCCCTACTCCTAGCCTTTTAGGGGTACAAACAATAGTAATTGGGGCCTAGTGTGGTTGTGTACGTGTGATATACATACACTTTTTTGGGATCATATTTTCTATTCCGCTATTTAATCAAAAACCTTTGGGGATCAGTTAAATTGGGGGATAGTCTGTGTTGGTACGTGTGAGAGAGATCCACCTTTCCAAGTTGTTGAGGTTCATCTCATACTTCTGAAGGTTTGAGGGTGCTGCCTGTTCCATACTCCCCCTACTCCTAGCCTTTTAGGGGTACAAACAATAGTAATTGGGGCCTAGTGTGGTTGTGTACGTGTGATATACATACACTTTTTTGGGATCATATTTTCTATTCCGCTATTTAATCAAAAACCTTTGGGGATCAGTTAAATTGGGGGATAGTCTGTGTTGGTACGTGTGAGAGAGATCCACCTTTCCAAGTTGTTGGGGTTCATCTCATACTTCTGAAGGTTTGAGGGTGCTGCCTGTTCCATACTCCCCCTACTCCTAGCCTTTTAGGGGTACAAACAATAGTAATTGGGGCCTAGTGTGGTTGTGTACGTGTGATATACATACACTTTTTTGGGATCATATTTTCTATTCCGCTATTTAATCAAAAACCTTTGGGGATCAGTTAAATTGGGGGATAGTCTGTGTTGGTACGTGTGAGAGAGATCCACCTTTCCAAGTTGTTGAGGTTCATCTCATACTTCTGAAGGTTTGAGGGTGCTGCCTGTTCCATACTCCCCCTACTCCTAGCCTTTTAGGGGTACAAACAATAGTAATTGGGGCCTAGTGTGGTTGTGTACGTGCGAGATACATACACTTTTTTTGATCATATTTCCTATTCCGCTATTCAATAAAAACCTTTGAGGATCAATTGAATTGCGGGATAGTCTGTGTCGGTACGTGTGAGAGAGATCCACCTTTCCAAGTTGTTGGGGTTCATCTCATACTTCTGAAGGTTTGAGGGTGCTGCCTGTTCCATACCCCCCCTACTCCTCATCTAGCCTTTTAGGGGTACAAACAATAGTAATTGGGGCCTAGTGTGGTTGTGTACGTGCGAGATACATACACTTTTTTTGATCATATTTCCTATTCCGCTATTCAATAAAAACCTTTGAGGATCAATTGAATTGCGGGATAGTCTGTGTCGGTACGTGTGAGAGAGATCCACCTTTCCAAGTTGTTGGGGTTCATCTCATACTTCTGAAGGTTTGAGGGTGCTGCCTGTTCCATACCCCCCCTACTCCTCATCTAGCCTTTTAGGGGTACAAACAATAGTAATTGGGGCCTAGTGTGGTTGTGTACGTGCGAGATACATACACTTTTTTTGATCATATTTCCTATTCCGCTATTCAATAAAAACCTTTGAGGATCAATTGAATTGCGGGATAGTCTGTGTCGGTACGTGTGAGAGAGATCCACCTTTCCAAGTTGTTGGGGTTCATCTCATACTTCTGAAGGTTTGAGGGTGCTGCCTGTTCCATACTCCCCCTACTCCTAGCCTTTTAGGGGTACAAACAATAGTAATTGGGGCCTAGTGTGGTTGTGTACGTGTGATATACATACACTTTTTTGGGATCATATTTTCTATTCCGCTATTTAATCAAAAACCTTTGGGGATCAGTTAAATTGGGGGATAGTCTGTGTTGGTACGTGTGAGAGAGATCCACCTTTCCAAGTTGTTGGGGTTCATCTCATACTTCTGAAGGTTTGAGGGTGCTGCCTGTTCCATACTCCCCCTACTCCTAGCCTTTTAGGGGTACAAACAATAGTAATTGGGGCCTAGTGTGGTTGTGTACGTGTGATATACATACACTTTTTTGGGATCATATTTTCTATTCCGCTATTTAATCAAAAACCTTTGGGGATCAGTTAAATTGGGGGATAGTCTGTGTTGGTACGTGTGAGAGAGATCCACCTTTCCAAGTTGTTGAGGTTCATCTCATACTTCTGAAGGTTTGAGGGTGCTGCCTGTTCCATACTCCCCCTACTCCTAGCCTTTTAGGGGTACAAACAATAGTAATTGGGGCCTAGTGTGGTTGTGTACGTGCGAGATACATACACTTTTTTTGATCATATTTCCTATTCCGCTATTCAATAAAAACCTTTGAGGATCAATTGAATTGCGGGATAGTCTGTGTCGGTACGTGTGAGAGAGATCCACCTTTCCAAGTTGTTGGGGTTCATCTCATACTTCTGAAGGTTTGAGGGTGCTGCCTGTTCCATACCCCCCCTACTCCTCATCTAGCCTTTTAGGGGTACAAACAATAGTAATTGGGGCCTAGTGTGGTTGTGTACGTGCGAGATACATACACTTTTTTTGATCATATTTCCTATTCCGCTATTCAATAAAAACCTTTGAGGATCAATTGAATTGCGGGATAGTCTGTGTCGGTACGTGTGAGAGAGATCCACCTTTCCAAGTTGTTGGGGTTCATCTCATACTTCTGAAGGTTTGAGGGTGCTGCCTGTTCCATACCCCCCCTACTCCTCATCTAGCCTTTTAGGGGTACAAACAATAGTAATTGGGGCCTAGTGTGGTTGTGTACGTGCGAGATACATACACTTTTTTTGATCATATTTCCTATTCCGCTATTCAATAAAAACCTTTGAGGATCAATTGAATTGCGGGATAGTCTGTGTCGGTACGTGTGAGAGAGATCCACCTTTCCAAGTTGTTGGGGTTCATCTCATACTTCTGAAGGTTTGAGGGTGCTGCCTGTTCCATACTCCCCCTACTCCTCATCTAGCCTTTTAGGGGTACAAACAATAGTAATTGGGGCCTAGTGTGGTTGTGTACGTGTGATATACATACACTTTTTTTGGATCATATTTTCTATTCCGCTATTCAATAAAAACCTTTCTAGGGCAAGATCTTAAATTACAGAAATATGAGGAGACCGTCAAATAAGGGCCGTGGCCTGGGTCGTGGTGCTGCTGGTAGAGCTCCTGTTGCAAGGAGAGGACATGGTCGATCTGTGCCAGCTACACGCACAAGTGAAACACCTTCCTCAAGTGTGAGTAGGCGACAGAACCTGCATCAGTATTTGGTAGGGCATCAAACGCCCCTAGAAGTGATGAGGCCAGAACAAGTTGAGGCGATAGTAGATTGGTTTGCTGCTGACAGTGCCTCCAGTTCCTTCACATTGTCTCCCACCCAGTCTACTGCAGAAAGGTCAGAGTTGGCACCTGCAGCCAATGTCCAACCGTCTTTCACCTCACCCCCTTGCAAATCAGGCCAGCAGTCTGAGCCCCAAGCCATACAGCAGTCTCTTATTCTTTTTGAGGACTCTGTCAGCAGGGTTTCCCAGGGCCATCCACCTAGCCCTGCCCCAGAAGTGGAAGAGATTGAGTGCAGCGATGCCCAACCACTTATTTCTCAAGATGAGTACATGCAAGGATCATCGCAGCACGTCTCCGATGATGACGAAACGCAGGTGCCAACTGCTGCGGCGTTCAGCATTGTGGAGACCGACAAGGAGGGCAGGGGTGAAGACTGGGTGGAAGATGATGTGGAGGACGATGAGGTCCTCGACCCCACATGGAATGAACGTCATGCAGGTGAACTGAGTAGTTTGGAGGAAGAGGCGGTGGTCGCACAGAGCCACCAGCACAGCAGAAGAGGGAGCAGGGTGCAGAAGCGGAGCGGCCGTGCCCTAGACACTACGCCCGCTACTGCCCAACGCAGCAAGGGAACGAGCGCACCAAAGTCAGCTCAAAGGAGTTCTCTAGCGTGGAAGTTCTTTAGAAAATGTGCTGATGACAGGACACGAGTGGTTTGCACCCTGTGCAATCAGAGCTTGAAGCGAGGCATGAACCTTCTCAACCTGAGCACAACCTGCATGATCAGGCATCTAAGTGCAAAGCACGAGCTGCAGTGGAGTACACACCTTCAAAACCAAGAAACGTCTCTGGCTCATCCTGCTTCCTCTTCTGCTGCAGTCTCGGCCGCTCCAGCCACATCTGTAGTGATACCGGCACCTGCCACCCCGCAAACAGACGATCTGTCAGCAACACCACCACCTGGGTCACCAACAACCATCTCCACAATGTCCCGTGGAAGCGTTCAGCTTTCCATCTCCCAAACACTTGAGAGGAAGAGGAAGTACCCCCCTACCCACCCGCGATCCCTGGCCCTGAATGCCAGCATTTCAAAATTATTGGCCTTTGAAATGCTGTCATTCCGTCTGGTGGAGACGCACAGTTTTAAAAACCTTATGTCGGTGGCTGTCCCACAGTACGTCGTGCCCAGCCGCCACTACTTTTCCAGGCAAGCCATCCCTTCCCTGCACAACCAAGTGGGGGAAAAAATCAGGTGTGCACTGCGCAACGCCATCTGTGCCAAGGTCCACCTAACTACGGATACGTGGACCAGTAAGCACGGTCAGGGGCGTTATATCTCCCTAACGGCACACTGGGTAAATGCAGTGGCGGATGGGCCTGAGGCGGATAGCAATTTGGCGCATGTCCTTCCACCACCGAGGATTGCAGGGCGCTTCAGTTTGCCTCCTGTTCCTAACTCCTCCTACTCCGCTTCCTCATCCTCTACCGCCTCCTCATCCGGACAGCGTAACACCTTCACCACCAACTTCAGCACGGCCAGGGGTAAACGACAGCAGGCAGTTTTACAACTTGCCTGTTTGGGGGACAAACCACACACCGCGCAGGAGTTGTGGAGGAGCATGGAACAGCAGACAAATGAGTGGTTGCTGCCAGCGAGCCTCAAGCCCGGCCTGGTGGTGTGCGATAACGGGCGAAATCTCATAGCAGCTCTGGGCCTAGCCGGTTTGACGCACATCCCTTGCCTGGCGCATGTGCTGAATTTGGTGGTGCAGAGGTTCCTTAAAAACTACCCTGATATGTCAGAGCTGCTGCAGAAAGTGCGGGCCGTTTGTGCGCACTTTCGGCGTTCTCACCCTGCTGCTGCTCGCCTGGCAGCGCTGCAGCGTAACTTCGGCCTTCCCGCTCACCGCCTCATATGTGACGTGCCCACAAGGTGGAACTCCACCTTGCACATGCTGGAAAGACTGTGCGAGCAGCAGCAGGCCATAGTGGAGTTTCAGCTGCAGCACGCACGCGTGAGTCGCTCTGCGGAACAGCACCACTTCACCACCAATAACTGGGCCTCCATGCGAGACCTGTGTGCCTTGTTGCGCTGTTTTGAGTACTCCACCAACATGGCCAGTGGCAATGACGCCGTTCTCAGCTTAACTATCCCACTTCTATGCCTCCTTGAAAAAACAATTCGGGCGATGATGGAAGAGGATGTGGCACAGGATGAGGAGGAGGAGGAGGATGAAGAGGTAACATTTCCAAGGCTTTCAGGGCAGTCATTCGCAAGGGGCTCCGAGGGTGGGTTCCTGCACACGCAAACGCCAGGGACGCAATTGTCCAGCAGGGGCACAGTTCTGGAGGATGAGGAGGATGAGGAGGAGGAGGAGCTGGAGGAGGAGATGGAACCATGTTCACAGCAGGGTGGCACCCAGGCCAGCTCATGGCCATCACTGGTGCGTGGCTGGGGGGATACAGAGGACACGGACCATACACCTCCCACAGAGGACAGCCTTTCGTTGCCTCTGGGCAGCCTGGCACACATGAGCGATTACATGCTGCAGTGTCTCCACAACGACCGCCGAGTTGCCCACATTCTAACTTGTGCTGATTACTGGGTGGCCACGCTGCTGGATCCCCGTTACAAGGACAACGTACCGTCCTTAATTCACTCACTGGAGCGCGATCGCAAGATGCGCGAGTACAAGCGCACGCTGGTAGACGCCATGCTGCTGGCATTCCCATCTGACAGCGGGGCCACAGTGGAAGCACAAGGCAGAGGAGGAGGAGGTCGCCAACGCAACCAGGGCACCGCCAGCACCTCAGAAGGCAGGGTTAGCATGGCCGAAATGTGGAAAAGCTTTGTCAGCACGCCACAACAAACAGCAGCACCAGCAGCTCAGATGGAACGTCTTAGGAGGAGGCAGCATTTTACCAACATGGTGGAGCAGTATGTGTGCACACGCCTACATGTAGTGAATGACGGGTCTGCCCCCTTCAACTTCTGGGTCTCCAAATTGGGCACATGGCCTGAGCTTGCCCTTTACGCCTTGGAGGTGCTGGCGTGCCCTGCAGCCAGTGTATTATCTGAACGGGTATTTAGCACGGCTGGGGGCGTTATAACAGACAAGCGCAGCCGCCTGTCCAGAGACAATGTGGACAAGCTCACGTTCATTAAAATGAACCAGGCATGGATCCCACGGGACTTTTCCGTACCTTATGCAGAATAGCAATGGATACCGACCTTACCCACCCATTGTTCCATTTTTGCTCTTTCTCACTCTTTTGGGGTGTACCCTCATTTAAAATTTGTGAAAAGAAGCAGTGTTGGCTACCTCGTCCTCCTCCTCAGGGCCAGATTAATGTAGGGGCTATTGGAGCTGCAGCTCCAGGCCCCTACCTTTTATATAGGCCCCGGGTTGGCCATATTCACTGTTACCGCTCTTCTGTCACTTGTAAACACAGAAGTCTGGCTTCTATGCTCGCTTCCCCAGGCAGCACCCTCAGAACCTCCCCACACAGCGTGAAGGCCGGACAAGGAGGGACAGTTGGCGATGCATGGATGTGTTTATGGGCTTCAGAGACAGCATCCCATGTTGAATTAGGCATGCATGGCTGCACCCTTCCTCCTCTGGGTGCATGGCAAGGCACGGCCCTAAGGCCCTTCAAAATCCTCAGCACCAAGCCCATGATGCTGTTAATCCGGCCCTGGTCCTCCTCCACCGCCGCTTCCACCTACACCGCCCATAGGTGTGCGCAGCCTATTGCATTAAGGTGTGCACCCCAAAGTTGAAATACACATGCATGTGTTTGCCAGCAGGGAGAGTAATGTATCGGGGCCATGTACCTGTAGGCAAGGAGAAATAGAGCAGAGCAGGTCCCAGGGAGATCTTTCCCATCTCCTCACTGGCAATGCTATGTGCCCTAGGTGATTAGGGTGTGCCCAGGCACACCCAGCACACCCTGTGCGCACGCCTATGTCACCGCCACATCCACCACCACCTCAACCTCCCTCCTACTCCATATGGGCCTCGTCCTTCAGAGATGAAGAAGAACATTGTTTTATTTTTCTGTTTTTTTTTGTTGTTTTAAGTTATTTCCCTATCCACATTTGTTTGCAGAGCACTTGCCATGCTCTTAATTACGTTTTGCTGCCATTTGCAGCACTCTAGCCCTTTCCTTTGGTGTTTTAGAGCCATTTTAGTGCCTTAAAGTTCGGGTCCCCATTGACTTCAATGGGGTTCGGTGTCCGGGAAAAGTTCGGTAAAAGTCCGGGACACGGACCCGGACTTTTTTTTAAAGTTCGGCCGAACCCGTCGAACACGGACATCTAGGTGTCCGCTCAACCCTAGTCATATATATTTTATATGAATTAAATTCACATTGTGGGAATAATTTGCACTGCATTTAGCACAGACATGTCACTTTATTTTTGATACTGTGGGCGATGATTTTGAATACAAGAAGAATATATATATATATATATATATATATATATATATATATATATATATATATATATATATATATATATATATAATTGAAGGCACTTTGTTAGTAGTTTTTGATGCATTTTTCACTTGTAGGTTTGATGAAGCTGGCCTGGCACATCATCATCAATTGAGCAAATCAAATCAAACCGCGATTAACTACTTGCCTTCTGTGCACTTAAACACCCTTCCCATCCAGGCCAATTTTCAGCTTTCAGCGCTGTCACACTTTGAATGACAATTGCGCGGTCATGCTACACTGTACCCATATAAAATTTTTATCATTTTTTTCACACAAATAAAGCTTTCTTTTGGTGGCATTTAATCATCTCTGGGTTTTTTATTTTTTACAAAAAAAAAGAAAAAAGGCAGAAAATTTTGAAAAAAAAAAAGTTTTTCTTATTTTTTGCAAGTAAATTTTGAAAATAAATAAACTTTTCTCCTTCACTGATGTGTGCTGATGAGGCGGCACTGATGGGCACTGATGGGCACTGATGAGGTGGCACTTATGGGCACTGATGAGGTGGCACTGATGAGGAGGTACTAATATGCCGCACTGATGAGCACTGATAGGCGGCACTGCTTGGCACTGAGAGGTGGCACAGCTGGGCACTGAGAGGTGGCACAGCTGGGCACTGAGAGGTGGCACTGGCGGGTGGCACTGATGGGCACTGGCGGGTGGCACTGATGGGCACTGGCGGGTGGCACTGATGAGGACTGATGGGCGGCACTGATGAGCACTGATGGGCAGCACCATCAGTGCCCACACTCAGTGCCCATAGTGCTGCCAGTCAGTGCTCATCAGTGCCTAGATGAGCAGGCACTGACTGGCAGCACTATGGGCACTGATTGTGTGCACTGATGGGGGGCACTGATGGTGGGCACTGTGGGCATTGAAGGTGTGTTTGGTGTACCTCTAGTAATCAGGGCACTGGTGATCGGTGCCCTGATCACTTTTTGATCGAGCACTTGTACTTGTATTTTTACTCAAGTAGAAATTTTGAGTACTTTATACAAGTCTGCACCACGGTCATACAAATACTCGTTGACGGCTTTTTCTTGTTGGAGCAGGCGGTCGAACATTAGGAGTGTTGAATTCCAACATGTCGTGCTGTCGCAAATCAATCGCTTCACTGGCATGTTTCGCCGCTGAATATCTGAAAAGTGCGCCATGGCCGTGTAGGAACGCCTGAAATGGCCACACACCTTCCTGGCCTGCTTGAGGACGTCCTGTAAGCCTGGCTACTTATGCACAAAGCGTTGTGCAATCAGATTCAACACATGTGCCATGCACGGTACATGTGTCAACTTGCCCAAATTCAATGCCGCCAACAAATTGCTTCCGTTGTCACACACCACTTTGCCGATCTCCAGTTGGTGCGGGGTCAGCCACTGATCCACCTGTGTGTTCAGGGCGGACAGTAGTGCTGGTCCGGTGTGACTCTCTGCTTTCAGGCAAGCCAACCCCAAGACGGCGTGACACTGTCATATCCGGCATGTGGAATAGCCCCTGGGGAGCTGGGGGGTGCAGTTGGTGTGGAGCAAGACGCAACAGCAGAAGAGGACTCAGCCGAGGAGGTTAGCAAAGAGGATGGAGTAGGAGGAGTAGAGGAGATGGCAGCAGGCCTGCCTGCAAGTCGTGGCGGTGTCACCAACTCCTCTGCAGAGCCACGCATTCCATGCTTGGCAGCCGCCAGCAGGTTTACCCAATGCGCAGTGTAAGTGATATACCTGCCCTGACCGTGCTTTGCATACCAGGTATCAGTGGTTAGATGGACCCTTGCCCCAACACTCTGTGCCAGACATGACATGACTTCCTTTTCCACAATAGAGTACAGGTTGGGGATTGCCTTTTGTGAAAAAAATTTCGGCCGGGTACCTTCCACTGCGGTGTCCCAATAGCGACAAATTTTTGAAGGCCTCAGACTCCACCAGCTTGTATGGTAAAAGCTGGTGGGCTAAGATTTCCGACAAGCCAGCTGTCAGACACCGGGCAAGGGGGTGACTCTGTGACATTGGCTTCTTACGCTCAAACATTTCCTTGACAGACACCTGACTGTGGGCAGATGAGCAGGAACTGCTGAAGGTGAGAGGCGGAGTGGCGGGTTGTTATGGGGCAAGGAGGACAGCAGTGGTTGACGTGGCCGAAGATGCTGGACCAGGAGGAGGATGGTGGCTTTGAGTTTGTGTGCTGCTTGTACTCCTGTGTTGATCCCATAGGCGTTTGTGATGCAAAGCAGTTGTACCTAGGTGGGTGTTGGACTTCCCACGACTCAGTTTCTTTTGGCACAGGTTGCAAATGGCATCGCTGTTATCAGAGGCAAACACACAAAAAAAATGCCACACTGCTGAGCTTTGGAATGATGGCCTTCTGGTGGTGGCAACAGCTTGCGTTGATTGGCGGGCTGTCTGGCTGACCCCGGGTGCCGATACATGCTGTCTGACTGTGCCACTAGCTCCTTGCGATGACCTCCCCCTGCTTCCAACTCGTCTCCTCCTCCTCTCCGTCTCCCCATCTGAACTTTCCCCCTCTTCCCCCTCTTCTTCTCCTCTTTTGAGCAGGCACCCAGGTGAAATCCACAGACACATCGTCATCATCAGCCGCTTCACTTGACAACTCAGCAAAGGCAGCAGCAGCAGGTACAACATCATAATCATCATCACAATGTACGTCAATGTGTATAATGCTGCCTGACAGACATATCCCCGTTATCTACATCCTCTGGCACTAATGGTTGCGCATCACTTATTTCTTCCAACTGATGTGTAAATAACTCCGACAGATCAAGTGAAGCGGCTGTGGTGCTAGTGTTGGTGGTGGTGCCGGCGGGCGGGCGAGTGGTAAATTGAGAGGTGCCCGAAGCTGAGCTGGAGGAGGATGGTGCATCAAGGTTCCGAGCGGAAGCTGTAGAAGATTGGGTGTCCTGTGTAAGCCAGTCAACTATGTCCTCAGAATTTTTTGAGTTCAGGGTACGTGGCTTCTGAACACTGGGCATTATTCTAGGGCCAATTATTGGCATTATCACAGCACCATGACCACGACGGCCCCTGAGGGGTGGCCTGCCTCTGCCTGTGATTTTTTTTAGATTTGTGGTACTATGCATGCAAGGTGCTGTGCCACCCTATATGAGTGTTGGGCAGTGGGTACAGTACAGTCTGTGGACCTGACACTCACTGGCAGGCAACTATAAAATATATATATTTTTTTAATTTGCAAGGTGCTGTGCCACCGTATATATGAGTGGTGGGCACTGCAGTGGGCATAGTACACTCTGTGGACCTGACACTCACTGGCAGGCCAGGCAACTGCAATTATAAAAAATATATTTTTTTTTAATTCTCAAGGTGCTGTGCCACCGTATATATATATGAGTGGTGGGCACAGTACACTCTGTGGACCTGACACTCACTGGCAGGCCAGGCAACTGCAATTATAAAAAATAATTTGTGCAATGTGACGGCGCGGCCCCTATCTCCATTCCCAGTCGATACCTCATCAGGGAAAACGCGTTGGGGGAGAAGCCTGCGCTGTCACCACCTGTGGTCCATGCTGCAGAGCGGCCACGATTGAAATAACATTCGCCTATTTATCCAACTTTAAATGTAAGTGTTCTACCTTTACTAATAAAGTCTTATAAGAGGTAATGCACTATTGCCTGTTTTATTCTCCTTTTGGGATTTATCTGTGATTGAGTGTGAGGGGTACAGGAAAGAGATTAACCTCCCCACGGCAACAGGAGTCTGAACAGGATCTGCTAGAAAGTTCACTGCCTGACAGTCTGGATAGCCACAAATTGAAAGTTCTGCACCCGCACAAAGCGGTTCAGTGATTTGAGGTCCATAAAGGGCTCTTTAATGGAAAGAGCCTGTAGATCACCAATTCTTCTTGCTGTAGTGATGGCTACTTTTAGAGAAAGAAATTTTAATGAGATTTCCTTTAAAGGTTCAAAAAGGGTCCTTAGATAACGCCTCTAGGACCCTGTTCAGGTCCCAAGGAGGGAACCTGTCTTTAGTAATAGGGGTAACCCTTTGTCTAGCCAACAAAAATCTTTTAACGGCTCTTTTGCCAGACTGGAGTCCAAAAAAACTGAAAGAGCCACTATCTGTACCTTAAGGGTGTTCACCGCCACACCCTTATCTACTCCATCTTGCAAAAATTCCAGGATCATGGGAGTAGAGGTAGCAGCAAAGTCCTTTTACTTCTTCCAGGCACAGAATTTTTTCCATACTTTCAAATACATTTTTCTAGTGACTGTTTTTCTGCTCAGTAGGAGTATCTACAACTTTATCTGAGCATCCTTTTGCTCTAAGCAATTGGTGTTCAGTAACCAGGCCGTCAGATGGAAGAAACCTGGGTTCTGCCACTGTACTGGTCCCTGAGACAGAAGGTCTGGGGAGACTGGGAGATGCCAAGGACAGGCTATGGACATGGCTTTCAGGATTGGGAACCATGGCCTTTTGGGCCACCAGGGAGCGATCAGAATTAAATTCAGATCCTACGTCCTGCTCAATTTCTGGAGCACTCTGGGAATTCGCATCAGATGTGGAAAGGCGTAGGCCAGATTGAACTTCCAGGGCTGAGCTAAGGCATCCAGCCCTACCATTTCTTTGGACCTGGATAGGGAGAAGAAGTTCTTCACCTTCTTGTTCAGAGCTGAGGCAAATAGGTCTATCTCTGGTTGCCCAAACCTCTCTACTACAGACTGGAAGACTTTGGGATTCAATTCCCATTCCCCTTCTTTGATGCTGTAGTGGCTGAGAAAATCCGCCTGCAGGTTGTCCTTTCCCCTGATGTGGACAGCTGCTAGTGAGATTACCCTCCCTTCGGTCCATCCCAAGATGTCTTGGGTTAGGGTAAGGAGAGATCTCGATCTGGTCCCTCCCCGTCGGTTCAGATAGGCCACAGTTGTGGTGTTGTCTGATAATATCAGAACCTCTCTGTTCCATATGAGTTTCCGAAAGGCTTTTAGGGCTTTTCCTACTGCCTTCAGTGCTCTGAAGTTGGATGAGGCTTGTGCTGTTTGTTTGCCCCATATTCCCTGGGTTTGTGCCCCCTCTAGGTGGGCTCCCCAGCCTCTTATACTGGCATCTGTGGTAATCCTTAGTGGGTCCCACTGACCCCATGGCCTACCTTCCGCTAGGTTGTTTGAATTGGTCCACCATTCCAGGGAGGTCTGGACCTGTGGAGTGAGGACAACCATTTCGTCTAGCGACTCTATTCTTCTGTCCCAAGAGGACAGATGGAAGAACAGTAGTTCTCTTGCATGCAGCTGTGCCCACACAATGGCTGGGATACTGGCTGACATAAGGCCTAAGACTTAATACTTTTCTCCTGGGGCAAGATTGAGCATTCTTTAAGTCTAAGACTGCCGAAACTATTTATTCCCTCTTCTCTTTGGGAAGAAAGAGTTTGTGACACCGAGTCCACCTGAAATCCCAGGAAGGATTGTACCTGTGTTGGCACCAGGGACGATTTTTCCCAATTTAGAAGCAATCCTAACTCTTGTAGGGAGGTTATTACTTGCTGGGTGTCTGTCTTTAGTTGGGCCTCTGTTTTTGCAAAAACCAGCAGGTCGTCCAGGTAAGGGATTAGAGCTATCCCTTGATCGTGTAACCAAGCCACTGCTTCCGCTAGGATCTTGGTAAAGATTCTTGGACTGGAGGTTAGTCCAAATGGCAGTGCCCTGAACTGCCAGTAAGAGGTTCCTTTCTCTGTCACTCTGTCATCAGCCTCAGAAACGGCTGATGATCCTGGTGAATAGGAACATACAGGTACGCATCTTTTAGGTCCAGGGTGATCATGAACACATCTTTCAGTAGGTTTTTTCTTACTGAGTAGATGGTCTCCATAGTGAATTTTTTGTATAGAAGGAACTTGTTGAGGTTTCTCAAGTTTATTATCAGGCAAAGTTTCCCTGAGGGTTTTGGGACCACAAACACGTGGGAGTAAAACCATTGGAAAAACTGTTCCTTTGGTACTGGGATGATTACCAGTTGTTCCGCCAGTTCCTGAATCTCTAATAGTAGGGCTTGCCCTTTTTGAGTTCCCTTGGGGACATTTGTAAGGGTTACTGTTGGGAGGTGGTATTGATGCAAATTCCAGTCTGTAGCCTTCTTTTATGGTGCTGCGGATATATGGGGAGACTTATCTCTTCCCAGCCGGAAAGAAATTGAGTCTGCACCCTACTTTGACTTTTAAGTCATTTTTAATCCTTTACAGCTGAGGTGGAAGGAAAGGACGCACTGTTTCTTGATCTTTCCTTCCGAAAATTCCAGCTCTTTGAAGGTTCCCTTTTCCTTCTTTGTTGTTTATTATCCCTGGGGCCACAAAAAAAATTCCTGTTAGCCTCTCTAGGTTTTGTGGGAAATTTCTTCCCTTTTTCTGAAGATCTGGAAAGGACATTGTCCAAACCTGAACCAAACAAAAGGGTCCCCTCAAATGGAAGACCACAAAGCTTGGTCTTGGATGTGAGGTTACCTTCCCACTCCTTAAGCCAAATAGCTCTTCTGGCTGAGTTCAGGAGAGCTGTTTTGGCAGATGCTTCTGATTCTAGTGCGGTGTCTGCCAGGTAGGCCAATGCCTTATCACCGACAGGGAGTCCTGGATTTCTTGGGTTTTTGTCTGAGACAGACTTTTACTGAGTCTATCCACCCAGGAAAAGGCATTTCTGGCCACACAGGAGGCTGTTAGACCTGAAGCCATAGTAGCTGCATTGGCATCCCAAGCTTTTCCCAGTAAAGTTTCTGCTTTTCGGCTCATGGCATCCTTGATGCTACCAGCATCTAGAAAGGAGAGATCTGATTTTCTAGAAACTTGTGCCAAGGGAGCATCCAGTTTTGGTATTTTTAGGAATTTGCTTGTATCCTCCTCCTTAAAGGGGAATCTCCTCTTCCAGGAGCTCCCTTTATTTAACCTATTCTCAGGTAATTGCCATTGCTGAAGAATCAGTCTTCAGTGAATGGTGAACATGAAAAACTCTAGAGAAACTCTTCCCTGTCCCTTTGTAGAGTTTATCCTGTGCCATGGTTTCTCTAGGCAAACCAGGTATCTCTTCTGAGGCATAGATGGCCTGAAGGAGAACCTGCATATTTTCTAACCCAAAAAGGTTTTTGCTGACTCTGCCTCGTCTGGGGCATCTGAGTCCTTATTCCCTTCAGCATCTGAGCAGGATGGGGAATCTGAGCGGCTCTCCTCTGGAGAAAAACCTTCTGTCCTGACTCGAGTTGGGGGAAGGTTTTCTGTAGTTTGGAGTAATACCTGACTGTCCCGCTCTTGATAGAGCTCTTCCTTTAGAAGAAGTCCCTTCCATTGAAGAGGGATCTATAGGGTCCACTCTATTAGCTCCTAGAGTGGACCTAACTGTCATCATAGTGGACAGCATTTCCTCCTGCATTGTCTTAAAAAAGTCTTTCATCATTCCTGAAGTTTCCATTGCTGTCATTCTATAAAGGCATTTATAGCAAAAGGCCTTAGTGTGGGAGCTGGGCAACTTATCTGAGCAATTACCACACTTCCTATGAACAACGTGCCCTTACAATGCTGGTGTAGAGACAGAGGTTTCTTGTGGACCGCTCAAGGACTCTGGAAGACAGGATACAAGATAGTATACAGTAAGTATCACCCTTCCTATAATAAATTATGACATGAGGACCATCTGTTTTTGAATCATTTCACTGCATCTAATTAGAAATTTGCTATCCTAGGAACCTAACAGGAGGCTGCACCCTATTTATAGTTCCTACTATCTAGGTCCAGCTACTCCAGGTACTTTTCCCCATTTTTATACCCTCCTCTGTTTAGACAATGATTACATTACACTATGATTTCATACACACTATGCTATTTTTCCAGGTGTATGATTCAACTACTCAATTCAAGAATTGGATACGCTTGAATCTCTACTCCTCAGTTATATCCGCACCAATTAACTCCATATATAGATGAAGACATGATTAACAGTGATATATAACAACATATGTTCCTATTTCAGTACCTATCCTTGGACCACCCTATCCCTACACACATCTTGTTTATTTGGGGGAACACTGGACCCCCATAACGCTTTTTTGGAGGACCCGATCACCCCATCATTCACCCACTGACATACCAAGGTACGATGTAACACAGATCCTACAACTTAAAATTATGTTACCCCTAGACCAGCTCTCATATAAGGATATATACATTGCAGGAAGGTGATTCCGGTTGGAAACATACTCTCCTGCACTCGGACCCGCTTAATACAGGATCTTGCCTCCATAGACGTACTAACGTTTCCACAAGGTATACCTCCATAGTATATATTTCACCTATAACTCGCAGGATATTTCCAAATAAAGTAACTACTCTACATATCCCCCTATATATGCCAACACAGATGCCATTGTGACCTTCCACTGGGTATCCTCGCTGGGACCACATGCGGGAGGATCGGTACCCCTAGGACCCCCTCTTGGCGCACTGTCGGCACCCTACGCAGCGGACCTCTCCCTTCTCTGCTTTTATCAGCTGTGACTCTCTTGTCACATTCGGATCACTCTACTGGTATGCATTTCTGTACATCAAATGATATTCACAGATGTAATGATTAACTACTCTGTTATATCTGTATATGAACATATATTTAACATACCACAACCTGTGTAACTAACAAAACTACTATCTGCTATGTTATGTAGGAAATCAAAATCTCTCCGCATCCAGACCCCTGAAGAAAGGCCTGCGTGCCTGAAACGTGTCGGGTTGGAGGATTTCCTTCAAAGCAAACATATGCCACTGAGTATATGTACCATCATCATCTTTATTGTCCTGGTTTTACATCCATACACACTCTGTATATATTGTAATATGTCTACATTCTAGATCTTTTACAGATCGATTTTAATATTTTTTTTAATAAAATTATTTAAATTTTACTTTCTTGTGGAAGTGTATTACCGCTAAAATCCCGCAACCCAGGGGGACCCCTTGTCCACTTTTGAGGACCATAGAAAGAACATGGTGGGTTCCAATAAGTTCAAGGAAATGATACAACTTCCAGGTATTTTTTATGTCGGTAACCAGCAGTCTTAAAAAATGCATAGACCCAATAAGGGTTACATGTTCAGCAATTACCCTGCTCAGGCCTGGGTTTGGCTGCCGACACCTGGAGCTGCCTCTCCTCTTCCTTCCCCGGAGGATGAGTCATGGAGGGCTTCATTTCCACAGCAGACATCCGAGCTCCGATAGCCTTGGATTCTGCTTTGCCGCTCGTAAGTGGCTCCGGCATCTCCTCCACGTTCTTCCGCTTTCCCGTGTCGCGCGTGTATGACGTTGCGCCGGAATTTCCAGTTTTGAAGATGAGGCTTGAAGTGCCTGTCCGGCGGGAAATTCAAAAACCTTCGGTGGAGGAGAGCTGCTGGCGCCGGATCGCAAGACCTGGAAACATCCCGCAGGTGACCGAGGGCTTGCACCACATTGGGCGACCTGCAAGAAGCCTGGATGGGGCAGCAGGTAAAGCTCCGCTCGTGGGGTCCCCCAGGGGGAACCCGTGGCCTTTCGCTGAACCTGGCTCACAGGGTTCCCTTTCGACTCCATAAGTCTGAAGGTTAGTAATAACACACGTATCTTGTAGGAAGAAACGCAATCTAAACTGAGGGCCTGAGGGAAGGGTGGGGCCTTTTAACTAATCTTAATTGATTGTGTTTCCGGTAGGAGGAGCCTCTCATCTCTCACTGTTGGGCCGTCCTGGAAGACGGGGAGAGAAAAACTTTTTAAAGGGACAGTGTAAAAAAATACAAGAAGAAAAAATAAGAAAAAAAAAAAAGCACCTCGTCCCTCTGTGCTTGCGCGCAAATGCGAACACATACACAAGTCGCGCCCACATATTTATATGGTTTTCAAACCACACGTGAGGTATCTCCACGATTGTTCAAGCGAGAGCAATAATTCTAGCACTAGACCTCCTCTGAAACGCTAAACTGGTAACCTGTAGAAATGTTTAAAGCAACGCCTATGGACATTTAAGTACCAAACTTTGTTACCATTCCACGAGCGTGTGCAATTTTGAAGCATGACATGTTAGGTATCAATTTACTTGGCGTAACATTCTCTTTCACATTAGAGAAAAAAATTGGGCCAACTACTGTTTTTATATTTTTTTATTCACATAAGTGTATTTTTTCCAAAAAAATTGCATTTGTAAGACCGCTGTGCAAATACGGTGTGACAAATATTGCAACGATCTCCATTTTATTCTCTAGGGTCTCTGCTAAAAAAAAAAAAAAAAAAACAAATATAATGTTTTGAGGGTTCTAAGGCTCCGTTCACATGTGGGCGTTTTTGGGCATTTTTGGAGCGTTTTTCTGCTCACTAATCAGCTCTCAAAACGCCCAACAAGACAAATCCCATTCATTGCAATGACCCCTGTTCACATCTGAGCGTTTTGACGCCCTAAGGAAAACGCCAAACGCTCAAAAAAGTACTTGAGCTTCTTTTTGGGCAGATCACAGGCGTTTTGTCCCATAGACATCAATGTAAAGTGTTATTTGGCGTTTCACAGGCGTTTTACAAGTGTTTTACAAACGTTTTGTTGCTCCTGATCAGCTCAAACAGCACAAATCTACACCCAGCTCTCCACCCAGCTCTCCACCCAGCTCTCCACCCCCTTGGCACGCCTCTGTGAGCACATTGTCCAGGAAACATGGAAGAAACTAATTTCTTATTAGAAGCTGAATCTTTCATTGCTATTATCCGGACTTTTACTTGTCTGTATGATACCAAAAACATCCATTATAAGAACAGGAATAAGAGGCAGAGGGCATGGGAGGAAATAGCTACTAAAGTTATTTCAGGGTGGTCGACATTGAGCAAGAAGCAGCAGCATGAGAAAGGTAAAGTGTTGTGTTCTGCATGTCTTGCCTTGTGTCTGATTTCATGTCTGCATTTACAACATCATGTATGTGGGGGGAGATATGTGTTGCATTGCATATCAGTGTCCACCAGTGCCACATATCAGTGCCACAAGTCAGTGTCCAAGAATGCCACAAATCAGTGCCGCAAATCAGTGTCCACCAGTGCCACAAATCAGTGCCGCAAATCAGTGTCCACCAATGCCACATATAAGTGCCACAAATCAGTGTCCAAGAATGCCACAAATCAGTGCCGCAAATTAGTGTCCACCAGTGCCACATATCAGTGCCACAAATCCGTGTCCAAGAATGCCACAAATCAGTGCCGCAAATTAGTGTCCACCAGTGCCACATATCAGTGCCACAAATCCGTGTCCAAGAATGCCACAAATCAGTGCCGCAAATTAGTGTCCACCAGTGCCACATATCAGTGCCACAAATCCGTGTCCAAGAATGCCACAAATCAGTGCCGCAAATTAGTGTCCACCAGTGCCACAAGTCAGTGTCCACCAATGCCACATATAAGTGCCACAAATCAGTGTCCAAGAATGCCACAAATCAGTGCCGCAAATTAGTGTCCACCAGTGCCACATATAAGTGCCTCAAATCAGTGTCCAAGAATGCCACAAATCAGTGCCGCAAATTAGTGTCCACCAGTGCCACATATCAGTGCCACAAATCAGTGTCCAAGAATGCCACAAATCAGTGCCGCAAATTAGTGTCCACCAGTGCCACATATCAGTGCCACAAATCCGTGTCCAAGAATGCCACAAATCAGTGCCGCAAATTAGTGTCCACCAGTGCCACAAGTCAGTGTCCACCAATGCCACATATAAGTGCCACAAATCAGTGTCCAAGAATGCCACAAATCAGTGCCGCAAATTAGTGTCCACCAGTGCCACATATCAGTGCCACAAATCAGTGTCCAAGAATGCCACAAATCAGTGCCGCAAATTAGTGTCCACCAGTGCCACATATCAGTGCCACAAATCCGTGTCCAAGAATGCCACAAATCAGTGCCGCAAATTAGTGTCCACCAGTGCCACAAGTCAGTGTCCACCAATGCCACATATAAGTGCCACAAATCAGTGTCCAAGAATGCAGTGTCCAGTGCCGCAAATTAGTGTCCACCAGTGCCACAAATCAGTGCCGCAAATCAGTGTCCACCAGTGCCACAAATCAGTGCCACAAGTCAGTGTCCACCAATGCCACATATAAGTGCCACAAATCAGTGTCCAACAATGCCACATATCAGTGCCACGTATCAGTGCCACAAATCAGTGTCCACCAGTGCCACAAATCAGTGCCACGTATTATTGCCACGAATAAGTGTCCACCAGTGCCACGTATCAGTGCCACGTATTAGTGCCACGAATAAGTTTCCACCAGTGCCACGTATCAGTGCCACGTATCAGTGCCACGTATTAGTGCCACGAATAAGTTTCCACCAGTGCCACGTATCAGTGCCACGTATTAGTGCCACGAATAAGTTTCCACCAGTGCCACGTATCAGTGCCACGTATTAGTGCCACGAATAAGTGTCCACCAGTGCCACGTATTAATGCCACGAATAAGTGTCCACCAGTGCCACGTATCAGTGCCACGTATCAGTGCCACGAATAAGTTTCCACCAGTGCCACGTATCAGTGCCACGTATCAGTGCCACGTATTAGTGCCACGAATAAGTTTCCACCAGTGCCACGTATCAGTGCCACGTATCAGTGCCACGTATTAGTGCCACGAATAAGTTTCCACCAGTGCCACGTATCAGTGCCACGTATTAATGCCACGAATAAGTGTCCACCAGTGCCACGTATCAGTGCCACGTATCAGTGCCACGAATAAGTTTCCACCAGTGCCACGTATCAGTGCCACGTATTAATGCCACGAATAAGTGTCCACCAGTGCCACGTATCAGTGCCACGAATAAGTTTCCACCAGTGCCACGTATCAGTGCCACGTATCAGTGCCACGAATAAGTTTCCACCAGTGCCACGTATCAGTGCCACGTATTAATGCCACGAATAAGTGTCCACCAGTGCCACGTATCAGTGCCACGTATCAGTGCCACGAATAAGTTTCCACCAGTGCCACGTATCAGTGCCACGTATCAGTGCCACGTATCAGTGCCACGAATAAGTTTCCACCAGTGCCACGTATCAGTGCCACGTATCAGTGCCACGGATAAGTTTCCACCAGTGCCACGTATCAGTGCCACGTATCAGTGCCACGAATAAGTGTCCACCAGTGCCACGTATCAGTGCCACGTATCAGTGCCACGAATAAGTTTCCACCAGTGCCACGTATCAGTGCCACGTATCAGTGCCACGTATTAGTGCCACGAATAAGTTTCCACCAGTGCCACGTATCAGTGCCACGTATCAGTGCCACGGATAAGTTTCCACCAGTGCCACGTATCGGTGCCACGAATAAGTGTCCACCAGTGCCACGTATCAGTGCCACGTATTAGTGCCACGAATAAGTGTCCACCAGTGCCACGTATCAGTGCCATGTATTAGTGCCACGAATAAGTGTCCACCAGTGCCACGTATCAGTGCCACGTATCAGTGCCACGAATAAGTGTCCACCAGTGCCACGTATTAATGCCACGAATAAGTGTCCACTAGTGCCACGTATCAGTGCCACAAATCATTGTCCACCAGTGCCACATATCAGTGCCACACATGAGTGCCACAAATAAGTGTCCACCAGTGCCACGTATCAGTGCCACAAATCATTGCCACGTATCAGTGTCCACCAGTGCCACGTATCAGTGCCACCTTTACTTGGGGCGACTTGAGAAGTCGCCCGAAAAGTCAGAGTAGTGTGAATGGAGTAGAGGGTTGTTTTTTTTTTAATAATGCTCTCGCTCTGGCTATACTTTTTTTTCTTACCTTGTAGTTTAATTGCACAAACAAAATCCCTGGTCACATGACACCACAAATAAGCACTTTGTATCATACCATGAATGCACACCAATACAGAATGTTAGATTGCAATAATACCTTTATTTGAAATGATACCTTTAAATTTATTTAATGCACATCAATACAGAGATTGTCACTTATCAATTGTCATTAGCAATTTTCAATGGCTTCCATTTGCCATGGAACCTGTCCTGTGTTCATGAAGAAGTTGTTGAAGGTATCTCGAACATATGCACCAGTTGTGTTCCCACGACTCCCGCTCCATTGTGCCCTCTGCATTGTGTGCATTAAAGCATCTTCGAAGCACACACCATCCCGCTTCCTTACAAAATTATGTAAGATGCACGCTGCCTTGGCTGCGCATATTGCGTTTTCCATGTTGAGATTTATGACGCTGTGTAAAAATCGCCATTTGTTTGATAGCAGGCCAAAAGCACACTCAACCACTCTCCTTGCTCTGGTTAGCCTATAGTTGAACACCCTCTTCTCCACATTGAGGTTTCGGCTTGAGTATGGCCTTAGAAGGTGTTCATGAAGCGCAAACGCTTCATCCCCAACAAACACATAGGGGACAGGTGGACCATTGGTTCCCGGTAGTGGATTGTTATCAGGTAGGTCTAGGTTATTGTTACGTAGCATCTGGCCAAAAGTAGAATGCGCAAAGATGCTGGAGTCCGAACTACTCCCGTAAGAGCCAATATCAATGTAGCGGAAGCAATAATTGGCATCCACGACCGCCAATAGAACAAAAGAGAAATATTTTTTATAATTAAAATATTTTGTACCACTGTTAACTGGTTTAATTACTCGTATATGCTTGCCATCTATAGCTCCTACACAGTTTGGGAAATTGCATCTTTCCCAAAAGACTTTAGAAATAGAGAGCCACTCGTCCTCCTTAGGTTGGGCCATCTCCACATCATGTAAGACATCCCAGATTTTGTCACAAGTGTCCCGTATAATGTAGCTAGCTGTAGATTTCCCAATCATAAATGCAAAGTGTAAACTTGCCAGGGATTGACCAGTTGCTAAGTACCTGTGGAAAAGAAAAAAAAAACATAATTATTTTCTTTTTTTAACAGTTTTTCAACTTAAACGTAAATGGAAAAGCTTGAAGGACGCTTATGCCCGTTATAAGCGCCAGTTAAGGGAGTTCCGGAGTGGGCAGGCAGCTGAGGAACCGCCGCAATATATTCATGCAAAAGACCTTGACTTTCTGTGGCCTTCACTACAAATGAATAAGTAGGTCATGTTACTTTGAAAGTTACATATAAAGTATGCATGCAGACATTCTAGAGCATGTTTTTTTTTTCCACAGTACCCAGAGTTCCTGGAGCAACACAGCTCCTGAAGAAGAGGACGACAACGAAGTGGAGGAGAGTCAAGAAATACAAATTGAAGAACAACGAGAAATGCAATTTATGGACATGGCAGTACCGGACATGTCATTAACTGAATTAGCATCTCCCTCCCTTGAAATGCCAGTTCCAGATAATACAGAACCCCAAGTAGAAGAAAGACCTTTGACAGAGGTATCAAGAAGCCCTGAAATGCTTCCCCCCCCTGCTGCGACACTACGGCGAGCAACCACAAGGCCACCAAAACGAAGAAATGATAGATTTAACCAAATAGTGGGCATGATGTCGCAATTTGTACAAAGAAGGCAGGAAAACCCTACAATTATGTTTCTAAGAAGTCTGGAGCCATTTGTTGACAAGGTCCCTGAATCAAGGCAGATAGCAATGCGGAAGGCAATGCTGGACTGCATTTCCTCCTTCATCCCCTCTGATGACCCACCCTGCCCATCTTCAGCACCTTCCCAAATTACCTCTGCACCTTCCCAAATTACCTCAGCACCTTCCCAAATTACCTGTCCTCCACGTACTTACCACCATGCACCATCCTCATTCGCACCACCACCACCGCCAACACGACCACCTCCCTACTCCGGTTTTCCCCATTACCCAAACCCCTCTTCTGCTCCATCCCCATACTTTACACAGGGAGCAATGTTTGACAATTTATGCCCAAGCTCCCCTACATTTCATAATTTGTAATTTTTTTGGTATACAGTTTTCGGTTGCAACATTCATGTTTGCTCAGGACACTCTCCTGTGTTCAAGAGTTGTTATTATTTAGCATAGAGTTCTATGCAATTCAGCAGATTAAAAAAATTAAAAAAAAATGTACCACAAGTACAAATGTTGTGTTGGTGTCTCTATTTTATTCATACGGGGTATAGCATGGCTTATTCATAGGGGTAGAGCATGGATGCTCAACTTGTGGCCCTCCATCTGTTGTGGGACTAAAAATCACATAATATCTGCGCATTTGGGAGTCTCATGCTTGTAACTGTCAGCAGCTTGCAATGGTTAATGGGACTTTTAGTTCTGCAAAAGCTGCAGGGCCACAGGATCAGCAATACCTGGGGTAGAGGACAAGGGGGAGGAGGTTGGAGGTCTTTGGAGTGTGGGAGTAAACCCACGCAGGCACAGGGAGAACATACAAACTCCAGGCAGGTAGTGTCGTGGTTGGGATTCCAACCAGTGACACTCTTGCGGGTGCACATGGTGGGTGGAAAGGGAGGTGTTTGTACGTGGCACTGGTGGACACTTATTCGTGGCACTGATTCGTGGCACTGGTGGACACTTATTCGTGGCACTGATTCGTGGCACTGATACGTGGCACTGGTGGACACTTATTCGTGGCACTAATACGTGGCAATGATACGTGGCACTTATACGTGGCACTGGTGGACACTTATTCGTGGCACTAATAGGTGGCAATGATACGTGGCACTTATACGTGGCACTGGTGGACACTTATTTGTGGCACTAATACGTGGCAATGATACGTGGCACTGATACGTGGCACTGGTGGACACTTATTCGTGGCACTTATACGTGGCACTGGTGGACACTTATTCGTGGCACTAATACGTGGCAATGATACGTGGCACTGATACGTGGCACTGGTGGACACTTATTCGTGGCACTTATACGTGGCACTGGTGGACACTTATTCGTGGCACTAATACGTGGCAATGATACGTGGCACTGATACGTGGCACTGGTGGACACTTATTCGTGGCACTAATACGTGGCAATGATACGTGGCACTGATACGTGGCACTGGTGGACACTTATTCGTGGCACTAATACGTGGCAATGATACGTGGCAATGATACGTGGCACTGGTGGACACTTATTCGTGGCACTTATACGTGGCACTGGTGGACACTTATTCGTGGCACTAATTCGTGGCACTGATTCGTGGCACTGATACGTGGCACTGGTGGACACTTATTCGTGGCACTAATACGTGGCAATGATTCGTGGCACTTATACGTGGCACTGGTGGACACTTATTCGTGGCACTAATAGGTGGCAATGATACGTGGCACTTATACGTGGCACTGGTGGACACTTATTCGTGGCACTAATACGTGGCAATGATACGTGGCACTGATACGTGGCACTGGTGGACACTTATTCGTGGCACTAATAGGTGGCAATGATACGTGGCACTTATACGTGGCACTGGTGGACACTTATTCGTGGCACTTATACGTGGCACTGGTGGACACTTATTCGTGGCACTAATTCGTGGCACTGATACGTGGCACTGGTGGACACTTATTCGTGGCACTAATACGTGGCAATGATACGTGGCACTTATACGTGGCACTGGTGGACACTTATTCGTGGCACTAATACGTGGCAATGATACGTGGCACTTATACGTGGCACTGGTGGACACTTATTCGTGGCACTTATACGTGGCACTGGTGGACACTTATTCGTGGCACTAATACGTGGCAATGATACGTGGCACTGATACGTGGCACTGGTGGACACTTATTCGTGGCACTAATACGTGGCAATGATACGTGGCACTGATACGTGGCACTGGTGGACACTTATTCGTGGCACTAATACGTGGCAATGATACGTGGCACTGATACGTGGCACTGGTGGACACTTATTCGTGGCACTAATACGTGGCAATGATACGTGGCACTTATACGTGGCACTGGTGGACACTTATTCGTGGCACTTATACGTGGCACTGGTGGACACTTATTCGTGGCACTAATTCGTGGCACTGATTCGTGGCACTGATACGTGGCACTGGTGGACACTTATTCGTGGCACTAATACGTGGCAATGATTCGTGGCACTTATACGTGGCACTGGTGGACACTTATTCGTGGCACTAATAGGTGGCAATGATACGTGGCACTGATACGTGGCACTGGTGGACACTTATTCGTGGCACTAATACGTGGCAATGATACGTGGCACTTATACGTGGCACTGGTGGACACTTATTCGTGGCACTTATACGTGGCACTGGTGGACACTTATTCGTGGCACTTATACGTGGCACTGATACGTGGCACTGGTGGACACTTATTCGTGGCACTAATACGTGGCAATGATACGTGGCACTGATACGTGGCACTGGTGGACACTTATTCGTGGCACTGATACGTGGCACTGATTGTAAGTGGAGTAGGGTGAGGGAGATGGGGTTTGAGAGATGGGGGATGGGGACGTGGGTTGTTGCTTACCGCAGTGTAATGATCAGCCTTTCCACAGGTGGAATACAGTCACGAAAATCAGTGTCTTGTCGCTGAAGATGTGCAGAGAGTAACTCCAGCAACTCATCAAAACTGTACAATATAATATTGATTGTTAGTGGGCAAATAATATATCATTCATAGTACAAGCTTATTGAGGATATTAGGAGATGTACCCACCTTTTTACTGACATCCGTGTGTATTGAAAAAATTTGTCCTCGTGCACACGAAGGTCATCATACATTGCCCAGAACTGGCCACGCTGTCGCCGATTAGCAATCACAGGATGGACCCAGTATTGTCGATTACTCTCTTCCTTCTCTTCCTCCAGCATCAGAAGTGCAAGTGATGCACAAAACAGAAATCCTCTTTCATTGTCGTCCATTTTAAGCAGCAGAGAACTCACACAGACAAAAAAGAAAAAAACAAAATGAAGAAGAGGAGGTCCCTGGGAGGTCCAATGCAGGGGAGGAGGTCCCTGGGAGGTTCCTTTGCAAATTTTGTAAACAAAACACAATGCTTTTCATTGGCCAAGTCACTACACAAAAACGCCTATAAAAAACGCCTATAAAAACGCCTGTAAAACGCTTGTAAACGCTTGCAAAAACGCCTGAAAAAACGCCTGAAAAACGCCAAAACAAGGCTGGAAAAACGATAAACAAACGCCTGAAAAACGCCAACGCCCACATGTGAACCCAGCCTAAGTAATTTTCTAGCAAAAAATATTGATTTTAACTTGTAAACAAGTGTCAGAAATAGACCTGGTCCTTAAGTGGTTAAGATTGAACTAGACAATAATGTCAATACTAAAAGGGCAGCACTTTTTTTTCATAACTAATGGCATCCATACCTGACTGTATTCTGTGATATTAGACATGTATTATTGTATGCACTTATAGGTAATACTTTGGTGCTTTGGTGGGGGGGCTCCCATGGAAGAGGAATAGAGACTAAGATAAGGAGGCAGCCAGCATCACACAGATGTTTTCATATTTCACAGTGCTGGAGCCTTGAGATGCTTAAGGGAGGAGGTGGGTGAAGCCAACACCCACTAGGCATGCGGTGGAAGAGGAAGGTGGCGGCTCCGCTCAGTTTGGACTTGGTACTCTGGAGTAATACTTTTTTGAGGGGCAATTGCCCAGTTGCGCCCCCCCCCCACACCTGGATCCGGCCCTGGTTCAGCAGGAACCAGCCAAGTGTCGACCCATGTAAGGGCGGGCTGGTTGTACAATAGCCTATTTGAAAAAGTCTGCACGATCAACACTGAAGTGATATCCGGCTGTGGCAAACATCTCCACTTACAGAGTATTCTGTCAGGAATGATTGTACAACTGTATTATGTGTGCATTGTATGTGTAAACGTAACCCGAGCAGTACCTGTAGGATTTTGTATTGTGTTACCTGCTGGCTCATGAATGTGTATTGGAAACCCCTGCTGTCCCTCTGTGGAGACCCCGTGTGGCAAACACAGCCACTGGATATTGTCCTATTGTTTGTCTGGCAGAGTAAGGTATTATGGGATGTTCAGTTTTGTGTGTGGAATGTCTCGAAGAGGGAGGGGTTTTGGCTGAGTGTAATCCCTGTGTTTTTTCAATAAACAAGGCAGTCTAGTGTTGACCTTCAAGCCATGTGTCTGCTGGTTATTATAGCGTTGTTAATATTATACGCTACCAGGATTATTGTATGCTCTGCCTGACTACCAGTGGAGATATCGTGGATCGTACGGCTACTCCGCTACAATTGGTGGCAAGCGACGGGATCTTTATCCACACAGCGAAGCAGCGTTCGGCAGTATTCATGCGAACAAAGAGAAAAGAAACCATTCAGGTGAAACCGGAGTTCGGCAGTACGTAAAACTACACGAAAGGCTGGTGAATGGGAACGGATTATACACGGCTAAAGCGGCAGACATTGAAAGCATTGCTGGAGGCAAGAGGCAAGATAGCCAGCAACAAGAACAAGGCGACACTGATCAAAGAACTCATGGAAGAAGACAGAGCAGCCATGGATGCAAGGCCAGAAACAGACCGGGAATTTGAACTGGAATTTCTCAGCAGGATAGCGTTGTATCCAAGTACCCCATCAATGGAAACCCATGAACGGGTCGCAGCAGACGTACATGAATACATCATGGCCATAAGGGGGCCCCAGCCACAACCTCTCCAAGTACACCCAACTCCACTCAGCATGCCGCAAGGTAAACCCAAAATACCGTACCAGGCATTTAAAAACTTCACGGACACGGAGGGAGAAATAGATGGGTATTTGCAAGACTTCGAGAGGCTGTGCCAGTTACATAACATTGACCCAGAGGATCAGGTACAGATATTGGCTGGGAAATTGTCTGGCCGGGCGGCCGATGCGTATCGGGCAGTCCCTAATGCCGACATCCGGGACTACCAGAAAGTTAAGCAGGCGATTTTGACCAGGTATGCCATCACCTCCGAGGCATACCGACTCCAATTCCGGGATCTTAAAAAGCAGGACCAAGATTCCCACACTGAGTTTGCCCATCGGTTGCACAGGGCGGCCACCGGATGGTTAGATGCAACACAAGCCACTTCACGAGAGGATGTTTTGCAATTATTATTGTTGGAGCAGTTTTTCCGGAGACTACCTCAAGAAATGCAGCTCTGGATAAGGGACCGTAAACCTTGCACCCTTCCAGAGGCTGCTAAATTAGCAGATGAGCACCAAGACACTAGACGGGAACAACGACCACCGCCTAGGGTAGTTGCCCAGCAACCCTATCACCGACCAGCAGTTACCGAACCAGCACGCCCACGTTCAGGAGGAGGTAACAGTCAGTACCCCAGGTACCAACCAGGAGCCCATACCCGGTGCCATCTCTGCAACCAAATGGGGCACATACAGAAAGACTGTCCCCGAAATCGGCCTCGTCAGCCCTGGCCGAATCAGGGCTACGCACCAGCACCTCGAGCCGCTGTACACTGTTACCAAGCAGCCGCTGCATTACAACCCCCCACAGCACTCCAAATGGAGGAACCCCTGGGCACCCTACACGAGGTTAACCCCATCCAAGCAGCATCGGACAATCGACAAAACCGACGGCAAGCTGTTCACCTGGAGGGGAGACAACTAGAAGGGTTACGTGACTCTGGGGCTACCATCACATTGGTCCGGAATCACCTTATTGCATCCAGACAACTTACTGGGGATTCTGTAGCTGTGCGAGTAGCTGGGGGAGCCATTTTCAAAGTTCCCACTGCGAAAGTACACCTGAATTGGGGAGCTGGGTCAGGGAATGTGGAGGTGGGCATGATGCAGGATTTACCCGCAGATGTTATTTTGGGCAACGACCTGGGGGAGCTGACTTCAGCTTTTGTTCCCCAATCTACCATCCACGAAGCTTATTCGGTTGTTACCCAGCAGCAGGCTCGCACCACAGGACCACTACTACCACAGACGGGGCGAAACTCCTCCAAACACCAGACACCCAGATACCCGTCCCGCAGTGGGGTACAGTGCCACAGGTGCAAGCAGTTTGGGCACTATCGACGAGACTGTACCCATAGCAGGAACCAAGCTGCATGGATCCGACCAGGGTCACCCCCTTCAGCACAGACAACGGTCCCCTACTATCCAGCAGAGGTTTCCCCAGTTGTACCCAGGTTCAAACACACAGAGGAGCAATGGGGTACCCTTCATGAAGCTAACCCGGTGCAAGCCGCCACGGAGAACCAACAGCATCATCTACAATCGGTCCAGTTAAATGGAATGCCCGCTCAAGGTCTCCGAGACACGGGAGCCACTCTCACCTTGGTCAAGCGACACCTGGTTCCAGATGCCGCCCGAACCGGAGGCTCAGCAGTGGTACGGATGGCAGGGGGAGCAGTACACCGACTACCCACTGCGAGGGTCCACTTGAATTGGGGTGCCGGGTCAGGTCTGATTGATGTGGGGTTGATACGGGAGCTCCCCACCGACATCTTACTGGGGAACGATCTAGGCCAGTTGCCCTCAGCGATCCTGCCAGTCCAGATCCCCGACCAATATCCTGGAGACCTACTGGCCTTCTGAGGTCCAGACGCTTCAATGTTTGGATTAAGAACAGTATTGAGCCCGGTTGTTGCACTGGAGTTTGGTGGTACAACCTTATGACTTTACTATTCACTACCGCCCCGGAAAACAGAATGGCAATGCTGACGGTTATCTCGACAAACTGAACTGGAAAAATTATCTGTGAGTATTCCCCGGACATCCCCAAGCCGATCCGTTATGGATCAGACTGTGTATGCCGGCTTGGTTCTGGGGGGAGCATTGTGGCAAACATCTCCACTTACAGAGTATTCTGTCAGGAATGATTGTACAACTGTATTATGTGTGCATTGTATGTGTAAACGTAACCCGAGCAGTACCTGTAGGATTTTGTATTGTGTTACCTGCTGGCTCATGAATGTGTATTGGAAACCCCTGCTGTCCCTCTGTGGAGACCCCGTGTGGCAAACACAGCCACTGGATATTGTCCTATTGTTTGTCTGGCAGAGTAAGGTATTATGGGATGTTCAGTTTTGTGTGTGGAATGTCTCGAAGAGGGAGGGGTTTTGGCTGAGTGTAATCCCTGTGTTTTTTCAATAAACAAGGCAGTCTAGTGTTGACCTTCAAGCCATGTGTCTGCTGGTTATTATAGCGTTGTTAATATTATACGCTACCAGGATTATTGTATGCTCTGCCTGACTACCAGTGGAGATATCGTGGATCGTACGGCTACTCCGCTACACCGGCAGTGCTGATCAGTGTATTCTGACAGCAGGGAACTTTCCCCACCATCAGAATACAATACCTCAGCAGGAGTGATTTCCCCATCCACATTAAGTGTGTGGGAAGAGTTGATCGAAACAAATAAAATAAATCGTGTATGGGTTGCTTTATTCTGATTGATCAAATGGTATCTGAATTCAAAGTGCATGCATCTTAATACTACGATCCAGGTTAGAAACACAGAGAAAAAAATGGGAAGACATAACTAAGGTTTAAAAATCAGGTCAACATTTATTTTTTAGCTATATTCAATGACTCCATGTTATAAAGAATGGTAGAGGACAGTCCTTCAAGTCATCAGAAAGGGGCTACATCTTCATGCACATTACAGAACAAAATTGCAAAGCAAGTCGGGAAAATTGATGAAGATGAGATCTTTGCGTTGATTGCAGTTCACCTCAACCTTGCTGACAAGCACTGCTAGTCCAGTTAGGCAGACTCGTTGAAATGAAGGCAGGAGCTAAAAAAGAGGAGAGGTATAGGGTTAGAGACAAAACATTTGTAAAGCAGTCCTTAAAGCATATTTCCACTTTTGGAGCCAAAGTGGAATGTAACATGTACTTTATATATTGTTAGATGCTCCTATTAACATAGCATTATTTCAAACTTTAAAAAACTTACCGTTAGTTCACCGGTAACGGCTTTTCTCTTCAATCCTTCCAGGACGGCCTGCAATTGGGAGATTGTGGCTCCGCCTCACAGGAAACACAACTAATTTGCAGCTGTTTAAAAGGGTCCCACCCATCCTTAGCTCCAGTTCAGTTGTGTTTCCAACCTCACATCGGAACGTTTGTTTTTTTTAACTAACCTGAGGCAAATAGCTGGCCAAGACGGTACCCCTGTAAGTCAAACGCTTCACTAGATAGCGCCTCTAGTACTAGCGTTAAGTTCCAGGCCGGAACAATAGTTCTGTTTATTGGAGATACCCTACTCCGGGCCAACAGAAATCTTTTAAAGGTTCTTGGGCTAACCTTTTGTCTAAAAAAACAGAAAGTGCCGCTATCTGTACTTTAAGGGTGTTCACCGCCACTCCCTTATCTACCCCATCCTGTAAAAAATCCAGGATCCTTGGGGTTGAGGCAGAGGAATCATTCTTCTGACTCTGCCAAGTACAAAAAGTATTCCAGATTCCTAGAAAGGAGGGTCTCAATGACTCAATGAGTATTATCCAAAGAACTGTCACAAATAGAGACACCAGGGTTGCAAATCACATCGTTTTTTGCGACCATACTTTGTGACTCTGCAGAACTCTTGATATTAAATTTTGTAGTGGAAATGCATAGGTTTGCTTGAAAGGCCCAGGTGGTACTGGGGCCTCCAAGCCCAGCATATCCTTCTGTACCATCAGAAGGAAGAACTGTTCTACTTTTTGGCTCTTCTGTGTGACAAACATGTCCACTCCTGTTTGACAATTTTATTGGACCAGGTTTTAGACTATTGTGGGGTTCAGTTCCCATTCTACCTGTTGGGTGAGATGGTAACTGATTCCCAATAGACCTGCTGATTTTAGCCGAGTCCCCATATCGTCCAGAGATGGGACCCACCTTTTGCCTAGTAGGTACTGAGGCCCTACTACCTTGATCCAAATCTTTATAAAGATCCTTGGCTCTGCTATCAGGCAAGGAGGAGAACCTCTGGGCTGCCTGAGAAAAGCTTGATGTTTCCCGCACATTGTAATGTGTAGGTAAGCATTTCTTACATCCAACATTGTCATACAGACATTTTGGTACAGATTTTTTCTGACCATGAACATGTTCACCCTGGAGAACTTTTGTTCTATTTTTAAGGGACAAGTCATAGTTGATTTTTGTACCACTTGGGAGACCAACTCCAATTGGTACCCTTCCCGATGCAGAAAGTAGGGACTGGCAGAGATGTTTTCCCATTGGGAAGCAAAATGGGTTAGTCTGCCCCCTACACTGACTCTGACGTCAGTTAGATTCTTTGGGTTTAGGCCCAGGTTTAAGGAACAACAAATTGTCCCCTTGTTTTCCTTTCCCAGAGCCTTTTTTCCTGGCTTTAAATGGTCTTTGACTCTTGCCTTGGAAGTTTTGAAAGGAATATCTTCCTGATTTATCCTTTCTCTTTGTGGGGAATTTTATCCCTTTTTCTGCGAATCTGGACAAGGTATCATCAAGTCCTGAACCGAAAAGCAATGAACCTTCAAAAGGCAGGGCACAAAGTCTTACTTTAGAGTTTGTATCACCTTCCCAAGCTTTGACCCAAAGCGCCCTTCTAGCAGAATTAACCAATGCTGCTGTTTTAGCAGATGCTGCTAATGACTCCACAGCTGCGTCTGCTAGATAGGACGCAGCTTTACTAATCAGGTTTAAGGAATTTATCAAATCTTGTGATCCTGCCATACTGTGGACACGTTTTAATAGTTCCTTAAGCCAAAAGTCTGTATTCCTGGCCACACAGGTATCAGCTAAGGCTACAGTGGTATTGTATGCATTTGAATCCCAGGCTTTACTTAATGCGGATTCAATCCTGCGATCCATGGGATCTGTAATATGCCCGGCATTTTCAAAGAACAAATCTGTTCCTTTTGATAATTGTGACAGGGGAGCATCAAGTTTAGGGTTTTTTGTAAATACCCTCAAAATCCTGAGGCTCAAAGGGAAACCTTTTCCAGTTTTTTGGTCTGGAAAAGGCATGTGTAGGTACCTTCCATTCCTGATGTATTATGTCCTTTAATGACTGATGAATGGGAATGGTTCTGTACTGGGCTTTCCCCAAGCCTTTGTACACTTTGTCTTTGCAAGAAGACTTTTTTGCTGGAATAGGAATCTCTTCAGTGTCATATACCACTTTGAGAAGATTTTGCATATATTCCAAGGGAAAAAGATTTTTAACTTCTGGATCCTCCTGTTCCCTAACCTGAGTTGAGGGAATGGATAAATTATCTTCCCAGAGGGATGGGGGTCCCATTGACCCCTCAGCATCTTGGGAGGATGCATTGTCTGCTCCTTCCATTGCTGGAACTAGAGGGATGGCTGCTGGAGCCTTAAAGGTTTGAACAGCAGCTGCTATTTCCTCCCTCATAGATTTAAGTAAATCTTTCATAAGGTCCTGCCCTGCCAATTTGTTAATGCAAGTCTGGCATAAGGGCTTTGTATAAGACCTAGATAACCTAACCCCACATTCCCCACATTTTTTAGTTGAGGATAGGGGTCTGGCAGGGGCTTCCTGTGCCGGTGGTGTACCTGTGACAACACATGGAAAAACAAGAAGAGAGGACACCATGAAGCGACATAATCTTCTTGCCTATCACTACGGCAACATACAGGAAAAGCATGGCATGGCATACCTGTCCTAATAGACAGCAGTGGGCCACCATCGGTATCACTTACCCGATCCTGTCGCCACCTGCGTTGCCGCTTTCTCCCCTGTGAGGACTGCGGCTGCTTGTGTCTCTTTTTGGGGCTTTCGCCCTCTCGGAGTCGGAGAGTCAGTCATGGTATCACCGAGTTCGCTCCGATCTGGCGTCTCCTCCACGCTGGGTTTCTTCCGGGAGTCAGCCGCTCCGCCCCTTCCGCCGGAACTTCCTGTCTCCATAGCGAGGCTTGGGGCTCACCGCTCGGCGGGAAATTCGAAATCCTTACCGCCCAACGAAGTGAATGGAGGAGACTTCCTGCAGAGACTAGCAGGACTTCAGGTATGAGGGACCTTCCACGAGGCAAACCGCACTACCTGGTATGTTTGGCGACCTGAAAGCTCCTTTTTCCAAAGGACACAGCTAGGGAGGAACCTGCTATTAGGCCGACCGAAGCCGCCTTACAGGGGTACCGTCTTGGCCAGCTATTTGCCTCAGGTTAGTTAAAAAAAACAAACGTTCCGATGTGAGGTTGGAAACACAACTGAACTGGAGCTAAGGATGGGTGGGACCCTTTTAAACAGCTGCAAATTAGTTGTGTTTCCTGTGAGGCGGAGCCACAATCTCCCAATTGTAGGCCGTCCTGGAAGGATGAAAGGAGAAAAATTGCCTTTTTACATGCATTTTATTTGCTTAAAATAGTTACATGCTCTTGGCTGGAGACAGGCAACCGGGCACTCTGATGGGCTGGAGATAGGTGGTATCAGTGAAAGTAAAAAAATCCCAAAGTTTGGGTTGTCCCCATAAAAGAAATATAGAGGGGAAATATTCCAATGGGGACACTAGTTCTGGTGACCTGGCGGTTCCCAAGGAAATCCCTCAATCTGCAGGGATTTCTTCTAACTTCCTGTTTGGCTATGGGACACGAAGTGAAGGAAAACATCAGCAATGGGACAGATGGTGAAAAAATATCTGACTGAGGATATACCCCCCCCCCCTTACTCTATACAAAAATAAAGTTTTACTTGTAGTTATACTTTAAGTGGCTTTTTCCAGGAAGGGCACTTCATTTTAATCAGGTAATCTCTATTTGTTTTAACCTTAAACAATAACACAGGGAAACAAATAAAATTCAATTTTAAGTGGGCTCCAGCAAGAATTGGCCCACACCCACCATGTGACCACCCAAGCTCCCCATGCAAGGTCAAACAACCGCAAACAGAGGAGAGAGGAAGGAACTCCAAGAACCTTCACCAATGCAGAGCAACCCCCAAGCTGTAGCGCACTTCAGCAGCAGGCTTCCTTTACCCTGACACCCAGAGAGGAAGGCACAATTTCACACACAAAAAAAAAGCTCAATAGTAAGGATAACCAAAAGGCACCATTGTACCCCGCTTACCTGGGCCTGGCTAGTGCATGAGATGAGGCACCTGCTTACGCTGTAGCAGCCAGCAGTTTCTGCTTTCTCCATGTTGCACAGTGCAGCGGAAAACTGAGAATGTGGAGTGACTAGGACCTGGAGCTCACATGTGGCAAGCCTCCACCACTATAGCGGCTTCCCTGCACTGCAGCAACCACCTTGTAAGTCCTGGGCTGCATGACACCAGCTCACATAACTTCACACAGCTTCGGGCACACAGGCACAGACAACCCGGCTGGCCACTGCTCCCCTGGGCTGGTGGAGGAAAAAAGGCACTGCAACAATCCCATCATCCAACAGGAGGGGGGTGCTGGGATGAACAGAAAATCAGAAACAACCCTGTGTAAGGCCACCACTCTCCCCCCCCCCCTCCAGTGAGAGCATAGCCCCCACTACAACAATTGCCTGCAGTGCCTCCATAGTGGAGGAAACACCATAACCGAGGGCATGGTGGAAGGGGTAGAACAAAAAGGCTTGCTATAGTGTTTCCTGGGAATTTGAGTGGAGCAACTCTCTCTCCAGGTGCAGTCGTGAAAGATGATTGGGGAAAGTGTAAAGGGTTAATTATACCCGATGCTGGATGAAAACAAAGGAGAGCTAAGTGCAAAATTTGGTTCAATGCTTCCAAGTCCTTACACACACCACTTCCAACCATAGGAGGTCCATGGATGAACTGCAGAAACCTATTAAAGAGCTGAATGGAGGAAAAGACCACATGGACCAGAAGCTTGAATCCAATAGACCCCCAGCTTTTTAAGAGCATTATTTAAGGCAGTGGTGGTCAACTTTCTTGACACAGGGGGTTTCAAGTGCAGACCCACACCACCAAAGGGACGCACATACAATTAAAAGTGAAGTTTACCCTTGAGGGTGGAAAAAAAAAAAAAAAAATTGTAAAATGCACATATTATTGCAGGAAAAAAAAAGTGTGTACCCTTTCCTTATATCCCATGATCCTCCTAGATTTTCCTCTAAATATAAAAAACAACATAGGTTGCATATTCCAACGACTAAATTGTATGCTTACCAATTTACCAAACTAACCCAAACAGCAAAGTCTTGCCAGAGCCCAACCATGCTGCTCATTCTGATCCGCAAAGAGATTTAGAAAGAGGCTGGGCATAAATCAGCAGGGAAGGGGAATTACTGGCATTGTATACAAACAGTGCTAGAGAGGGCTTGATTACACAACATATCATTTGCATTTCAGATGAATGAAACACGGCTCTAGTAAAGCAGCCAATCACTATATGCATTGCCTATGAACTCTGCTTTGTTGGGACCACAAAGAGCATATGCGCAAGGGGAAATCATTTGCAATGCATTCTACACTGCTCCAGGGTGGGCATATAAATGAGCAACAATTAATGTCATAATAATGGCATAATAAAAGTATGTTAAGCTTTGGGTCCACAAAACTGAGTGGCTAAACCCAAGAAACGAGTTAGAATGAAAGCTCATAACTCAGTTCATCTCCTTCCTTACTCAGCATAAAACATTAAATATTTTTCAGTCCACAAAATTGAGAGGCTAACCCAAGCCATGAGTTACATTGATACCCACCATCCGCCAATGCCGCAGGAAAGGGATTTCATCTTGCTTGGAGTGTTCATGGCTTACCATTTTGCTTGGAGTGTTCATGGCTTCTCACTTTGCTGTTCATTGTTTCCACCTATTAATGGAAAAGATAAAATTTACAACGGCATCATGCCTATGTTTTCAGAGATAATGAAATATGAGATTTGGGTTAAAAACACAAAATGTAAACCATTTCATGAGAAAGACTTTCGCCTTGAACCTAAAATGCTTGCTGCATGGTTATAATAAATCTGGCTTCCCTGCTGTGGCATTGTATTCTGACAGCGAGGAGACTCCCCTGCTGTCAAAATATACAGATCAGCTCTGCAGCCTACTGCACTGATCGAGCGGGAATATACTGACTTCTGTAAACCACATTGGCCACACATGGATCGAAATTCAGCTGGGCCCTGCTGAACCAGCCACATTTTAATCCATGTATGGCCAGCTTAAGGAAGTTACAACTCTTTCTGAATACATGTCACAGTTTAGTTACTTTAAGGCTGGCCATACATGGAACCGTTTAACTGAACAGATTTCCCCATCCACACAATGTGGAAGGAGATGTCCTTCCAATTTTGTTAATGTATTTTAGACTCCTCCACTGTCAGATTACACTGATCATCACTTATTGAAAGGAACAACAAGCTGGCTCGAGAGAAGTCTTACCATTAGATCTACATTTCTGGAATAGGAACAGCCATAGATTAACTGAAAATGCAGCCCAGTCCCTGCTGAACTGCTTGAATTGTGATCCATCTATAGCAAGTTTTAGTTTTTCAAGAGAATCAGCAGTCTCCAGTTGAATAAACCCATGAGGGAAGCCTCCATGTTTTCTTATGTTACTTCTATCAAAACCGCAAGATGCCTTGACACATGAAATTCTAGCCAACCAAAAAAAAACATGTATTGCTTTGTTTGCATTTAAACATTTTCATGCACTGCAAGACAGCATTTTAGTCTCAGATGGTAAAGTTACAGAAGTAATATTGAACAAGCAACTCTTATTTAACCACTTGAATACAAGGGCACTCTCACCCCCTGCCCAGGCCAATTTTCAGCTTTCAGCGCTCTCACACTTTGAATGACAATTACTCAGTCATGCAACGCTGTACCCAAATTTTTTATCCGTTTTAAAACAAATAGCGCTTTCTTTTGGTGGTATCTAATCGCCACTGAGTAATTAATTTTTTTGCGAAAAAAGTGAAATAAGAGCGAAAATGTAGAAAAAAAAAAAACATTTTTATTTAGTTTCCATTATAACATTTTGCAAATAAGTAATTTTTTTTTCTCATAAATTTGAACTGCTACATATCTTTGGTAAAAATAACCCAAAATTACTGGGTATTATTATGTGTGACAGTTAGGGTTCTTTTACACTAGGATTCCGTCAAACGGACTCCGTTTATCTCAGCGGGGGATCGATCCGTCGATCCCCCGCTGAGCAGCCGGATGACAGCTGTTCTCCGCGCTGTGTGCGGAGATACAGCTGTCAGGTCCCTATGCATCTCTATGGGGGAATTGGATGGGAACGGACCGTCGGTCCATTCTCATTCGATCCCATCCGATCGACGGATGGAAAATAGGGTTTCCATCCGTCCAGATTTGATGGATCTGATGGGATGTCAGCGGACATGTCTCCGCTGACACCCGATGCCCCATAGAGATGCATGGGGTGTCCGTTCAAATCCACAAAAACAACTGACAGGCGGATTTGAACGGTCCGTCTGTGTGAAAGGGGCCTTATAGAGTCTATGGTGCCAATCATTAAAAATTGATCACACCTAATCACATCAGATGTTCCGACGGGCCCATCTAATTTCTTGAGGCCCTGAAATGTTAGGACAGTAAAATGACCCCTTTTTGGAAAGTAGACATTCCAGGGTATTTAGTAAGAGGCATAGTGAGATTTTTGGAGTTATAATTCTTTCCCACAATTCTTGAGGAAATAAATACTTTATTTTTCACACAAAATTGTAATAACAAGTTATTTCTCACACACAGTATAGGCATACTTGCAATTACACCCCAAAATACATTCTGCTACTCCTCCTGAATATGGCAATACCACGTGTGAGACTTTTACACAGCCTGGCCACATACAGAGGCCCAACATGCAAAGAGCACCGTCAGGTGTTCTAGGAGCATAAATTACACGCAATTTCATAACGACCCAACACACTTTGAAGGCCCTGGAGCACAAGGACAATCGAATTACCAACAAAATGACCCCATTTGAAAAACACCCCAATGTATACTCTATGAGGCATTATGAGTCTTTTCTCTATGTCATTTTTTTCCACAAATTTTTAGAAAATGTGGAAAGAAAAATAAACATTTTTTATTTATTTTATCTACACAAAGCTGTCAATTTTAAAAGATATTCCTAACACATAGCATGTACACAGCAAAAATTACACCCCAAAATACATTCTGCTACTCCTCCGGAGTAAGGCGATACCAGGTGTGAGAGGCCCAACATCCAAGTAGCACCTTCAGGCGTTCTAGGAGAATTGCACATCTAATTTCATTACAACCAATCACACTTTTGAAGGCCCTGGAGGACCAGGACAATGGAAACACCCACAAAATGACCCCATTTTGGAAAGCAAACACCCTAACACAATCTTTGAGGCATGGGCTGCAGACAGGCACCCGGCGCCCTCTGGCGGGCTGGACACAGGCACCCGGGCGCCCTCTGGCGGGCTGGACACAGGCAACCGGGCGCCCTCTGGCGGGCTGGACACAGGCACCCGGGCGCCCTCTGGCGGGCTGGACACAGGCACCCGGGCGCCCTCTGGCGGGCTGGACACAAGCACCCGGGCGCCCTCTGGCGGGCTGGACACAGGCACCCGGGCGCCCTCTGGCGGGCTGGACACAGGCACCCGGGCGCCCTCTGGCGGGCTGGACACAGGCACCCGGGCGCCCTCTGGCGGGCTGGACACAGGCACCCGGGCGCCCTCTGGCGGGCTGGACACAGGCACCCGGGCGCCCTCTGGCGGGCTGGACACAGGCACCCGGGCGCCCTCTGGCGGGCTGGACACAGGCACCCGGGCGCCCTCTGGCGGGCTGGACACAGGCACCCGGGCGCCCTCTGGCGGGCTGGACACAGGCACCCGGGCGCCCTCTGGCGGGCTGGACACAGGCACCCGGGCGCCCTCTGGCGGGCTGGACACAGGCACCCGGGCGCCCTCTGGCGGGCTGGACACAGGGACCCGGGCGCCCTCTGGCGGGCTGGACACAGGCACCCGGGCGCCCTCTGGCGGGCTGGACACAGGCACCCGGGCGCCCTCTGGCGGGCTGGACACAGGCACCCCCCTGGGCCCTCCGACAGGCTGGACACAGGCGGCACCCGGGCCCTCCGACGGGCTGGACACAGGCGGCACCCGGGCCCTCCAACGGGCTGGACACAGGCGGCACCCGGGCCCTCTGATGGGCTGGACACAGGCAACCGGGCCCTCTGAGGGGCTGGACAAAGGTGGTATCATTGAAAGTAAAAAAAGTTTGGGTGGTCCCCATAAAAGAAATAAAAGGGAAATATTCCAATAGCGACACCTTTTTTTTGGTGACCTAGCTGTCCCCAAGGAGGTCCCTCAATCTGCAGGAATTTCTTTTCCCTTCCTGTTTGGCTATGGGACAGGAATTGAAGGAAAATCTTGGTTATGGGACAGATGGCGAATCAATATCTGATTGAGGTTAATCCCCCCCCCCCTTTACTCTATACATAAAGAAAGTTTTACTTGTAGTTCTATTTTAAGTGGCTTTTTCCAGGAAGGGCACTTCCTTTTATCAGGAGAGCTCTATTTGATTTAACCTTAAACACAGGGAAACAAATACAATCCCATTTTAAGTGGGCTCCAGCCATGTGACCACCCTTGCTCCCCATGCAAGGTCAAACAACCGCAAATAGAGGATAAAGGAAGGAGCTCTGAAAACCTTCACCAATGCAGAGTAGCCCCCCATCTGTAGCGCACTTCAACAGCAGGCTTCCATCACCCTGACACCCAAAGATGAAGGCACAATAAACCACACACAAAAAATCCCAATAGTAAGGATAACCGAAAGGAACACTGTACCCCCTTACCTGGGCCTGGCTAGTGAATGAGATGAGGCACCTGCTTCTGCCGTAGCAGCCAACAGTTTCTGGTTTCTACATGTTGCACAGTGCCGCGGAATGTTGAGAATGTGGTGTGGCCAGGTCCCGGAGCTCACATGTGGCAAGCCTCCACTACTACAGCGGCTTCCCTGCACTGCAGGAACCACCTTGTAAGTCCTGGGCTGCATGACACAAGCCCATATAACTCCGAACAGCGTCGGGCAAACAGGCACAGACAACTCTGCTGGCCACTGCTCCCCTGAGCTGGTGGAGGAAAAAAGGCACTGCAACACATCCATCATCCGACAGGAGGGGGTGCTGGGATGAGCAGAAAAAAACCTGGGTAAAAAAACCACTCCCCCCTCCCCCTTCAGTGAGAGCATAACCCCCACTACAAAAGTTGCCTGCAGTGCCTCCATAGTGGAGGAAACACCATAACAGAATGGCATGGTGGAAGAGGTAGAACTTAAAGGCTTGCTGTGGTGTTTCTTGGGAATTTGGGTGCAGCAACTCTCTCCAGGTGCAGTCCTGATAGACGAATGGGGAAGTGTAAAAGGTTAATTATACCCGATGCTGAATGAAAACAGAGCTCAATGCCAATATTTGTTCAATGCTTCTTAAGTCCATGCACACACACCTTCCAGCCATGGTCCATGGATGAACTGCAGAAACCTATTAAAGAGCTGAATGGAAGAAGAGACCACATGAACCAGAAGCTTGAATCCAATAGACCCCCAGCTTTTTAAGAGCATTATTTAAGGCAGTGGTGGTCAACCTTATTGACACAGGGGGCTTCAAGTGCAGACCCATACCACAGGCACCCGGGCACTCTGGAAGGGCATTGAGACCGGCACCCGGGCACTCTGGAAGGGCATGGAGACCGGCACCCGGGCACTCTGGAAGGGCATGGAGACCGGCACCCGGGCCCTCTGGAAGGGCATGGAGACCGGCACCCGGGCCCTCTGGAAGGGCATGGAGACCGGCACCCGGGCCCTCTGGAAGGGCATGGAGACCGGCACCCTGGAAGGTCATGGAGACCGGCACCCTGGAAGGGCATGGAGACCGGCACCCTGGAAGGGCATGGAGACCGGCACCCTGGAAGGGCATGGAGACCGGCACCCGGGCACTCTGGAAGGGCTGACACGGGCACCCCTGATAGGCTGGACACGGGCACCCCTGATGGGCTTACTCTATACAAAAAGAAGGTTTTGCTTGTAGTTCTACTATAAGTGGCTTTTTTATTAATTTCCTTTTATCAGGAGAGCTCCATTTGCTTTAACCTTAAACAATAACAAAGGGAAACAAATACAATCCCATTTTAAGTGGGCTCCAGCAACAATTGACCCACACCCGCCATGTGACCACCCAAGCTCCCCATGCAAGGTAAATCAACCACAAATAGATGAGAGAGGAAGGAGCTCCGAGAACTTTCACCAATGCAAAGCTGCCCCCAAGCTGTAGCGCACTTCAGCAGCAGGCTTCCTTTACCCTGACACCTAGAGAGGAAGGCACAATAAACCACACACAAGTAATCCCAATAGTAAGGATAACCAAAAGGCACCACTGTGCCCCCCTTACCTGGGCCTGGCTAGTGCATGAGATTGAGCACCTGCTTCTGCTGTAGCAGCCAACAGTTTCTGCTTTCTTCATGTTGCACAGAGCAGCAGAATTCTGAGAATGCGGAGTGGCCAGGACCCGCAGATCACATGTGGCAAGCCTCCACCACTGCAGCAGCTTCCCTTCACTGCAAGAACCACCTTGCAAGTCCTGGGCTGCATGACACAAGCTCATATAACTCCAAACAGCATCGGGCACACAGGCACAGACAACCCTGCTGGCCACTGCTCCCCTGGGCTGGAGGAGGAAAAAAAGGCACTGCAACACCCCCATCATCCGACAGTAGGGAGGGTGCAGTGATGGTCAGAAGGCCCTCTGGAAGGGCTTGGAGAGACACGCAACCGGAGCCCTCTGGAAGGGCTTGGAGACAGGCAACCTGGGCCTTCTGGAAGGGCTTGGAGACAGGCAACCTGGGCCTTCTGGAAGGGCTTGGAGACCGGCAACCGGGGCCCTCTGGAAGGGCTTGGAGACAGGCAACCGGGGCCCTCTGGAAGGGCTTGGAGACAGGCAACCGGGGCCCTCTGGAAGGGCTTGGAGACAGGCAACCGGGGCCCTCTGGAGGGGCTTGGAGACAGGCAACCGGGGCCCTCTGGAGGGGCTTGGAGACACGCAACCGGGGCCCTCTGGAGGGGCTTGGAGACACGCAACCGGGGCCCTCTGGAGGGGCTTGGAGACACGCAACCGGGGCCCTCTGGAGGGGCTTGGAGACACGCAACCGGGGCCCTCTGGAGGGGCTTGGAGACACGCAACCGGGGGCCCTCTGGAGGGGCTTGGAGACACGCAACCTGGGCCCTCTGGAGGGGCTTGGAGACACGCAACCTGGGCCCTCTGGAGGGGCTTGGAGACACGCAACCTGGGCCCTCTGGAGGGGCTTGGAGACACGCAACCTGGGCCCTCTGGAGGGGCTTGGAGACACGCAACCTGGGCCCTCTGGAGGGGCTTGGAGACACGCAACCGGGGCCCTCTGGAGGGGCTTGGAGACACGCAACCGGGGCCCTCTGGAGGGGCTTGGAGACACGCAACCGGGGCCCTATGGAGGGGCTTGGAGACACGCAACCGGGGCCCTCTGGAAGGGCTTGGAGACACGCAACCGGGGCCCTCTGGAAGGGCTTGGAGACACGCAACCGGGGCCCTCTGGAAGGGCTTGGAGACACGCAACCGGGGCCCTCTGGAAGGGCTTGGAGACACGCAACCGGGGCCCTCTGGAAGGGCTTGGAGACACGCAACCGGGGCCCTCTGGAAGGGCTTGGAGACACGCAACCGGGGCCCTCTGGAAGGGCTTGGAGACACGCAACCGGGGCCCTCTGGAAGGGCATGGAGACCGGCACCCGGGCACTCTGGAAGGGCATGGAGACCGGCACCCGGGCACTCTGGAAGGGCATGGAGACCGGCACCCGGGCACTCTGGAAGGGCATGGAGACCGGCACCCGTGCACTCTGGAAGGGCATGGAGACGGGCACCCGGGCACTCTGGAAGGGCATGGAGACGGGCACCCGGGCACTCTGGAAGGGCATGGAGACGGGCACCCTGGAAGGGCATGGAGACGGGCACCCGGGCACTCTGGAAGGGCATGGAGACGGGCACCCGGGCACTCTGGAAGGGCACTTTCCTTTTATCAGGAGAGCTCCATTTGCTTTAAACTTAAACAATAACAAAGGGAAACAAATACAATCCCATTTTAAGTGGGCTCCAGCAACAATTGACCCACACCCGCCATGTGACCACCCAAGCTCCCCATGCAAGGTCAATCAACCGCAAATAGACAAGAGAGGAAGGAGCTCTGAGAACTTTCACCAATGCAAAGCTGCCCCCACGCTGTAGCGCACTTCAGCAGCAGGCTTCCTTTACCCTGACACCTAGAGAGGAAGGCACAATAAACCACACACAAGTAATCCCAATAGTAAGGATAACTAAAAGGCACCACTGTACCCCCCTTACCTGGGCCTGGCTAGTGCATGAGATGAGGCACCTGCTTCTGCTGTAGCAGCTAACAGTTTCTGCTTTCTCCATGTTGCACAGAGCAGCAGAATTCTGAGAATGCGGAGTGGCCAGGACCTGCAGATCACATGTGGCAAGCCTCCACCACTGCAGAGGCTTCCCTTCACTGCAATAACCACCTTGCAAGTCCTGGGCTGCATGACACAAGCTCATATAACTCCAAACAGCATCGGGCACACAGGCACAGACAACCCTGCTGGCCACTGCTCCCCTGGGCTGGAGGAGGAAAAAAAGGCACTGCAACACCCCCATCATCCGACAGGAGGGAGGGTGCAGTGATGGTCAGAAGGCCCTCTGGAAGGGCTTGGAGACACGCAACCGGGGCCCTCTGGAAGGGCTTGGAGACAGGCAACCGGGGCCCTCTGGAAGGGCTTGGAGACAGGCAACCGGGGCCCTCTGGAAGGGCTTGGAGACATGCAACCGGGGCCCTCTGGGGCACTTGTCTGCCATTGCTGTGTGGAGAGGACACCCAATTTCCTTCCAACTTTATCCTCAAGATCGGCAGTACCTCCATTGGATTGTTTACACCATAAGGGATTGCTCCTGGCTCCTCCCTTTGAGGACTTCAGATGCCCAGCTATTTGTGGGGCACCTACCTGACCTGATCCTCCGGGGTTCCAAATATTCGATCAATCCACAAACTATACTGCTGCATACATTGCCAGATAAATCCACACCAATCAGATGTTTTTAACCTTTGTGCATGCAATGAAAGCCCAGTTATGACCTAACTCTAGTACCACTTTGAACCACCCCTGAAGAAGAAGCAAGCATTTTGGCTTCGAAACATGTCGGGTTTCATAGTTCTAGCATTATGAGTTTTGTCCCCCTGTCTATTTCATGCTTGTACATGTCTTTTTAACCAATTGTTTTTTGTATTCAATAAAATTTATTACCTTTTCTATTATATACAATTTTACCATTTTTATGTGCCTTCAAAGTCCCATTTAGGGGAACCCCTGTTTCTTTGGCTTGGAGACACGCAACCGGGGCCCTCTGGAAGGGCTTGGAGACACGCAACCGGGGCCCTCTGGAAGGGCATGGAGACCGGCACCCGGGCACTCTGGAAGGGCATGGAGACCGGCACCCGGGCACTCTGGAAGGGCATGGAGACCGGCACCCGGGCACTCTGGAAGGGCATGGAGACCGGCACCCGGGCACTCTGGAAGGGCATGGAGACCGGCACCCGGGCACTCTGGAAGGGCATGGAGACCGGCACTCTGGAAGGGCATGGAGACCGGCACCCGGGCACTCTGGAAGGGCATGGAGACCGGCACCCGGGCCCTCTAGAAGGGCATGGAGACCAGCACCCGGGCACTCTGGAAGGGCATGGAGACCGGCACCCTGGAAGGTCATGGAGACCGGCACCCTGGAAGGGCATGGAGACTGGCACCCGGGCACTCTGGAAGGGCTGACACGGGCACCCCTGATAATCTGGACACGGGCACCCCT
>NW_028119790.1:0-86610 GCF_965119305.1 Pelophylax lessonae
TCAGATACATCTCATAATTTTTATTCAATAAACTAAGTTTGATATACTACATGATGATGTATGATGTATGTATATACTACATGCATTCTGTTTTTCCTATGACAATCGGGAGATTCCAGTGGAGCCTGATTGGAGAGTGTATCTATAGGAGGAGTGGGCGAATCATGCCCATAAGACACTGGTCCAGGATATAACACAAACTGCGTTCTTGACCTCTCTGTGTGGGGGTCCACGCTTGATGGTAAGAGTCAGTGTGATCCTGTGAGGGTAATGGCTTTATCTTTCCCTCTGAAGCACTGGGTTCTATAGTTTCCAAGCAATATCTTCCGTGGTTTGCTTCACTGAACTTGGATATGACTGGACTATCCATATTCTGGATAGAGTTGAGCGGACACCTGGATGTCCGTGTTCGGCGGGTTCGGCCGAACTTTAAAAAAAAGTCCGGGTCCGTGTCCCGGACTTTTGCCGAACTTTTCCCGGACACGGAACCCCATTGAAGTCAATGGGGACCCGAACTTTCAGGCACTAAAATGGCTGTAAAACACCAAAGGAAAGGGCTAGAGTGCTGCAAATGGCAGCAAAATGTATTTAAGAGCATGGCAAGTGCTCTGCAAACAAATGTGGATAGGGAAATAACTTAAAACAACAAAAAAAAAACAGAAAAATATAACAATGTTCTTCATCTCTGAAGGACGAGGCCCATATGGAGTAGGAGGGAGGTTGAGGTGGTGGTGGATGTGGCGGTGTCATAGGCGTGTGCACAGGGTGTGCTGGGTGTGCCTGGGCACACCCTAATCACCTAGGACACATTAGCATTATCGCTCTGTTTGCCAGTGAGGAGATGGGAAAGATCTCCCTCGGACCTGCTCTGCTCTATTTCACTTTGCCAGCAGGGAGAGTAATGTATCGGGGCCATGTACATGTAGGCAAACACATGCATGTGTATTTAAACTTTGGGGTGCACACCCTAATGCAATAGGCTGCGCACACCTATGGGCGGTGTAGGTGGAAGCGGCGGTGGAGGAGGAGGAGGACGAGGTAGCCAACACTGCTTCTTTTCACAAATTTTAAATGAGGGTACACCCCAAAAGAGTGAGAAAGAGCAAAAATGGAACAATGGGTGGGTAAGGTCGGTATCCATCGCTATTCTGCACAAGGTACGGAAAAGTCCCGTGGGATCCATGCCTGGTTCATTTTAATGAACGTGAGCTTGTCCACATTGTCTCTGGACAGGCGGCTGCGCTTGTCTGTTATAACGCCCCCAGCCGTGCTAAATACCCGTTCAGATAATACACTGGCTGCAGGGCACGCCAGCACCTCCAAGGCGTAAAGGGCAAGCTCAGGCCATGTGCCCAATTTGGAGACCCAGAAGTTGAAGGGGGCAGACCCCTCATTCACTACATGTAGGCGTGTGCACACATACTGCTCCACCATGTTGGTAAAATGCTGCCTCCTGCTAAGACGTTCCATCTGAGCTGCTGGTGCTGCTGTTTGTTGTGGCGTGCTGACAAAGCTTTTCCACATTTCGGCCATGCTAACCCTGCCTTCTGAGGTGCTGGTGGTGCCCTGGTTGCGTTGGCGACCTCTTCCTCCTCCTCCTCCTCCTCTGCCTTGTGCTTCCACTGTGGCCCCGCTGTCAGGTGGGAATGCCAGCAGCATCGCGTCTACCAGCGTGCGCTTGTACTCGCGCATCTTGCGATCGCGCTCCAGTGAGTGAATTAAGGACGGTTCGTTGTCCTTGTAACGGGATCCAGCAGCGTGGCCACCCAGTAATCAGCAAAAGTTAGAATGTGGGCAACTCGGCGGTCGTTGTGGAGACACTGCAGCATGTAATCGCTCATGTGTGCCAGGCTGCCCAGAGGCAACGAAAGGCTGTCCTCTGTGGGAGGTGTATTGTCCGTGTCCTCTGTATCCCCCCAGCCACGCACCAGTGATGGCCATGAGCTGGCCTGGGTGCCACCCTGCTGTGAACATGCTTCCATCTCCTCCTCCAGCTCCTCTTCCTCATCCTCCTCATCCTCCAGAACTGTGCCCCTGCTGCACAATTGTGTCCCTGGCGTTTATGTGTGCAGGAACCCACCCTCGGAGCCCCTTGCGAATGACTGCCCTGAAAGCCTTGGAAATGTTACCTCTTCATCCTCCTCCTCCTCCTCCTCATCCTGTGCCACATCCTCTTCCATCATCGCCCGAATTGTTTTTTCAAGGAGGCATAGAAGTGGGATAGTTAAGCTGAGAACGGCGTCATCGCCACTGGCCATGTTGGTGGAGTACTCAAAAACAGCGCAACAAGGCACACAGGTCTCGCATGGAGGCCCAGTTATTGGTGGTGAAGTGGTGCTGTTCCGCAGAGCGACTCACGCGTGCGTGCTGCAGCTGAAACTCCACTATGGCCTGCTGCTGCTCGCACAGTCTTTGCAGCATGTGCAAGGCGGAGTTCCACCTTGTGGGCACGTCACATATGAGGCGGTGATCGGGAAGGCTGAAGTTACGCTGCAGCGCTGACAGGCGAGCAGCAGCAGGGTGAGAACGCCGAAAGTGCGCACAGACGGCCCGCACTTTCTGCAGCAGCTCTGACATATCGGGGTAGTTTTTAAGGAACCTCTGCACCACCAAATTCAGCACATGCGCCAGGCAAGGGATGTGCGTCAAACCGGCTAGGCCCAGAGCTGCTATGAGATTTCGCCCGTTATCGCACACCACCAGGCCGGGCTTGAGGCTCGCTGGCAGCAACCACTCATTTGTCTGCTCTTCCATGCTCCTCCACAACTCCTGCGCGGTGTGTGGTTTGTCCCCCAAACAGGCAAGTTGTAAAACTGCCTGCTGTCGTTTACCCCTGGCCGTGCTGAAGTTGGTGGTGAAGGTGTTACGGTGTCCGGATGAGGAGGCGGTAGAGGATGAGGAAGCAGAGTAGGAGGAGTTAGGAACAGGAGGCAAACTGAAGCGCCCTGCAATCCTCGCCAAATGTGACAGGACATGCGCCAAATTGCTATCCGCCTCAGGCCCATCCGCCACTGCATTTACCCAGTGTGCCGTTAGGGAGATATAACACCCCTGACCATGCTTACTGGTCCACGTATCAGTAGTTAGGTGGACCTTGGCACAGATGGCGTTGCGCAGTGCACACCTGATTTTTTCCCCCACTTGGTTGTGCAGGGAAGGGATTGCTTGCCTGGAAAAGTAGTGGCGGCTGGGCACAACGTACTGTGGGACAGCCACCGACATAAGGTTTTTAAAACTGTGCGTCTCCACCAGACAGAATGACAGCATTTCAAAGGCCAATAATTTTGAAATGCTGGCTTTCAGGGCCAGGGATCGCGGGTGGGTAGGGGGGTACTTCCTCTCAAGTGTTTGGGAGATGGAAAGCTGAACGCTTCCACGGGACATTGTGGAGATGGTTGGTGACCCAGGTGGTGGTGTTGCTGACAGATCCTCTGTTTGCGGGGTGGCAGGTGCCGGTATCACTACAGATGTGGCTGGAGCGGCCGAGACTGCAGCAGAAGAGGAAGCAGGATGAGCCAGAGACGTTTCTTGGTTTTGAAGGTGTCTACTCCACTGCAGCTCATGCTTTGCACTTAGATGCCTGATCATGCAGGTTGTGCTCAGGTTGAGAAGGTTTATGCCTCGCTTCAGGCTCTGATTGCACAGGGTGCAAACCACTCGTGTCCTGTCATCAGCACATTTTCTAAAGAACTTCCACGCTAGAGAACTCCTTTGAACTGACTTTGGTGCGCTCGTTCCCTTGCTGCGTTGGGCAGTAGCAGGCGTAGTGTCTAGGGCACGGGCGCTCCGCTTCTGCACCCTGCTCCCTCTTCTGCTGTGCTGGTGGCTCTGTGCGACCACCGCCTCTTCCTCCAAACTACTCAGGTCACCTGCATGACGTTCATTCCATGTGGGGTCGAGGACCTCATCGTCCTCCGCATCATCTTCCACCCAGTCTTCACCCCTGCCCTCCTTGTTGGTCTCCACAATGCTGAACGCCGCAGCAGTTGGCACCTGCGTTTTGTCATCATCGGAGACGTGCTGCGATGGTCCTTGCATGTACTCATCTTGAGAAATGAGTGGTTGGGCATCGCTGCACTCAATCTCTTCCACTTCTGGGGCAGGGCTAGGTGGATGCCCCTGGGAAACCCTGCTGACAGAGTCCTCAAAAAGAACAAGAGACTGCTGTATGGCTTGGGGCTCAGACTGCTTGCCTGATTTGCAAGGGGGTGAGGTGAAAGACGGTTGGACATCGGCTGCAGGTGCCAACTCTGACCTTTCTGCAGTAGACTGGGTGGGAGACAATGTGAAGGAACTGGAGGCACTGTCAGCAGCAAACCAATCTACTATCGCCTCTACGTGTTCTGGCCTCATCACTTCTAGGGGCGTATGATGCCCTACCAAATACTGATACAGGTTCTGTCGCCTACTCACACTTGAGGAAGGTGTTTCACTTGTGCGTGTAGCTGGCACAGATCGACCACGTCCTCTCCTTGCAACAGGAGCTCTACCAGCAGCACCACGACCCAGGCCACAGCCCCTATTTGACGGTCTCCTCATATTTCTGTAATTTAAGATCTTGCCCTAGAAAGGTGTTTATTGAATAGCGGAACAAAACAACAACAGTATCGCACGGGCGTATCTCACAGTCAAATATGCAAACTATGCCGCAATTTAATGTTTTTTACCCCAAAAGGGTGTATATTGAATAGCGGAATAGGATAAAAAATGGTGTATCTCACACGTACAAACACAGACTAGGCCCAATTAAATTTTTTTGTACCCTAAAGGGAGGATGAGGAAGAGGAGTAGGAGGAGTTGGGAACAGGAGGCAAACTGAAGCGCCCTGCAATCCTTGGCGGGGGAAGGAGATGCGCCAAACAAATTTAAAAGGTGTATCTCACACGTACCGATACAGACTATGCCGTAATTTAATTTTTTACACTCCAAAAGGGTGTATATTGAATAGCGGAATAGGAAAAATTTTATAATACGGTGTATCTCACACGTACAAACACAGACTAGGCCCCGATTAAAATTTTTTGTACCCTAAAGGCAGGATGAGGAAGAGGAGTAGGAGGAGTTGGGAACAGGAGGCAAACTGAAGCGCCCTGCAATCCTCGGCTGTAGAAGAAGATGCGCCAAACAAATTTAAAAAGGTGTATCTCACATGTACCGATACAGACTATCCCGCAATTTAATTTTTTACACTCAAAGAAGGTGTATATTGAATAGCGGAATAGGACAAATTTTACAAAACGGTGTATCTCACACGTACAAACACAAACTAGGCCCCGATTACAATTTTTTGTACCCTAAAGGCAGGATGAGGAAGAGGAGTAGGAGGAGCAGGCAGGAGGCAAACTGAAGCACCCTCAAATCCTCGGCAGTATGAGATGCGCCCCAAAAATTGGAAAGGTGTATCTCACACGTACCGACACAGACTATCACGCAATTTAATTGTTTATACCCAAAGGTTTTGATTAAATAGCGGAATAGAAAATATGATAAAAAAAAAAGTGTATGTATATCACACGTACATAACCACACTAGGCCCCAATTACTATTGTTTGTACCCCTAAAGGCAGGATGAGGAGTAGGGGGAGTATGGAACAGGCAGCACCCTCAAATCTTCAGAAGTATGAGATGAACCCCAAAAACTTGGAAAGGTGGATCTCACACGTACCAACACAGACTATGCCCCAATTTAACTGATCCCCAAAGGTTTTTGATTAAATAGCGGAATAGAAAATATGATCAAAAAAGTGTATGTATCTCACACGTACACAACCACACTAGGCCCCAATTACTATTGTTTGTACCCCTAAAAGGATGGATGAGGAGTAGGAGGAGTATGGAACAGGCAGCACCCTCAAATGTTCAGAAGTATGAGATGAACCCCAAAAACTTGGAAAGGTGGATCTCACACGTACCAACACAGACTATCCCCCAATTTAACTAATCCCCAAAGGTTTTTGATTAAATAGCGGAATAGAAAATATGATCCAAAAAAGTGTATGTATATCACACGTACACAACCACACTAGGCCCCAATTACTATTGTTTGTACCCCTAAAAGGCTGGATGAGGAGTAGGGGGAGTATGGGGGGAGGCAGCACCCTCAAATCTTCAGAAGTATGAGATGAACCCCAAAAACCCCAAATATCATTCAGCTCTGCTGCAGGCCACAACTTATTTTTTTTTAACCCAAGGCTGTATATTGAATAATGGAATAGAAAAAAAGTGTATGATTTTTGAAACCACTCAATATTAGCACATGTGAACTGAACACAGCAGTGTATGATCAGTCACTCAGCACAGCACAGCTGAAGGAAAAAGGCTGCACACAGTGCCTGATAGAAAAATACTTTTCTCCCTCCTCCTCAGTGGGCAAAAAAGATTGTGTGCACTGCACCCCAAAAAGATTGTGTTCACTGTACCCCAAAAAGATTGTGTTCACTGCACCCCAAAAAGATTGTGTTCACTGCACCCCAAAAAGATTGTGTTCACTGTACCCCAAAAAGATTGCATTCACTGCACCCCAAAAAGAGTGTGTTCACTGCACCCCAAAAAGATTGTGTTCACTGCAGCCCACACAGCAAAATGGATGTGGATCACTGACACAGCAATATCGATTGTAGTTTGTAGAACACACTTTCCCTAAAAATCAGCAGACCAAAGCGCGCCAAAGCATGCAAAACCCGGAAATAAAATGACCGAACACGGATTTTAACCCGAATATACAGTAAAGTGTTCGTGTCCGTGTTCGGGTAACAAAAATCTAATTATTCGGTACGAACACGAATAATACAGTCCGTGTTCACTCAACCCTAATTCTGGACATATTATACTGCTGCACCTATAGTTTTATTTGTTTTAGATTGTTTGCCCAGAAATTTTGTGCTAGAAGCTATTATATCTGTATAGGTTTGCTATCTACACCTAGCACAGCTTATTGTTGTTTAAATGTGTATGAAATAGCTTGTTAAATTGGCAATTTATTTCATGTCTTAATTTTTCAAAAAACTGTGACATTAAATTGCAACTTCAAAAATCCATACATCAGACTGTCTACTTTACAAAAAGGGATCATTTGGAGGGGGGATTTGTACTGTTTTGGCATTTTAGGGTCTCAGGAAATGAGATAGGTAGTCAGTATATCATGACTGATACATTTTTTATATATGCCATAGTTTGTAGACTATCACTTTCACACAAAGTAATATACTAAGTAATATACACTGTTTGGGGTTATTTTTACCAAAAATAATTTTGTAGCAGAATACATTTGCCCTAAATGTATGACTTATTTATTTGCAAAATTTTATAACACTAAAACTAAGAAAAAAGTGTATTTTCTTCTAAATTTTCGGGAAGGTTTTCATTTATATAGCAAAAATAAAAAAAAAAAAAAACAGTGGTGAATAACTGCTTGCCACCCGGCCAATGTATATAAATGGACAGGTGGAAGTTTCACCATTCTGAGTGTACATAACTCAGAACAGGTGCCTGCAATGAGGCTGCACAGCGGCGTGATTCTGTGATGGCTATGAACTTCGGACACAGCCCATCACAGATCTGGAGATGGGCGATGGGATTGGCCCTTCCAATCACATGATGGCTGTGTTCAATCACAGCCTTCACACAGTGTAAACAGAGACACGTGTCTCTGTGTTCCGCTCTCCCTGCTGAGCTCAGGGGGGGGGGGGGGGGGTGGAGCTGGGGATGCTGCAGCCTCTGTGACAGCTCTGTGTGACAGATTTTATTGTTCATTTACAAAGATCACACAGAATGCAGCCATCCCCACACAGTATCCAAGCACCCTCTGTCCCTGTCCAAGTGTCCCATGAACATCTGTACCAGTGCAAAAAACATCTGTCACAGTTTACCAGTGTCCAATCAACATCTCTACCAATGCACAAAAAACATCTGCAATAGTGTTCCATTGCAAGATCAACATCTGTCAGTTTTCGCTGGTGTACCAGTATCCCACTAATAAATAAATACAAAATTTAAAGCACCCTGTCCTCTCGTGGAAGGGCGAACACACACGTTGGTCCCGTACACAAATTGTCTTTGTGTGCGCTGAAATTCATTAAAGGGTTTTTATGCTTTAGTGTGTAAAACTGGGTTAGAAAAACTGCTGCGCAAATACCGTGTGACATAAAAATTTACAAAACCCACCATTTTATTCTTTAAGGCCTCTGCTACAAAAATCTATAATGTTTGGAGGTTCTAGGAAATTTTCTAGCAAAAATACAGATTTTTACTTGTAAACAAAAAGCGTCAGATAAGGTCTGGTCTTAAAGTGGATAATGCCTGAAGTACTCTCTTGGATGGCTAAGCTGTGAAAAAGACTCACACATGTTCAGTGTCAGAGAAATAACTTGTTAATATGACATTTTGTGACAAAAAAAATGTTTAATTAAATTTCTTCATTTTCCAAAGAAAATGACAACTTCAAAAAACTTGCCATGGCTCTTACTAAATAAATACATTTCTAGACACAGCGCCAATTCCTTCAAAACCTATTCTAGTGACTGCAGCCTCTAGCCTTCTGGCTTGGGCCAGAATAAATAGATGTGAATATCAGAGAGAAGGCCCTGTCACACCAGGGGTAGCAGGGATAAATATCTCTTTCCTAATACAATAATGTGGTAAAATATCTATACCTAATAGTATATTCAAAAAGCCTTAAGCACTTATCCAAAAAACATAAAATTACATATAAAACAATACCTGGTATTTAAACACCTTGGGAAGTACCCCTTGTGGTTCTACCCTACGAATGCATATACATGCAATGCTTTGGCTAATGCAAATAGCTCAAACCATATAGTGCAAATCCAAAAGTGATATACAACAAATAAATATGACAAAAAATGTATAGATATCAAAGCGCTGAAAATAATACTGAATATCACCAGTGAAAACAAGTGTGACAATAACCTAAAATACATGTCATTCCAAATGAATAGTGAAAGATAAACAGCAAAGTCCACAAAACTTGTATTTTTTGTCAACACAATAGTGAAAAGTCTATGAAGTCCAAACACCTTCTTTTTATAAATGTTCGTGCTTCTTGTAAATGAATCCAGTGCTCCGCCATTTGCAAATATAAAAACACAATGCACTCACCAAAGGCTATGGCCCCAGGGACCTCAGGGATTTTAATCCACTGGTGTGCAATACTTCTATGGGTAGCCACGTTCTCTCATTAACCATAGGATGTCAAAATAAACATGGAAGACAAATGGCATACCAACAGTGCAACACCGTTTATTTAAAATCCTTTAGCAATCATAACCCTGCAGTAATTGCTCTTACTTATGTGCCCTGACCGGCACCAGCTCTATAGGCAGAAATGTCTAGTACATAGTCACCATGCCCTGGAACCCACTATCCGCGTCCGGCCAGACTCCTGCACACAGCGTGAGTTCCAGCTTTCCTGGAAGTTATGTCAATGGTTCGTCACAGACGATAGAGGCAGCTACCAGACCTCAATGCATCTTGTCGCTAGGAATCTTCAGGAAAATCCCTTAGGGCATGTTAATGGGGACAAGGGCCTTCTCCCGAAAACCCTGGTCTGTGTTTGTTAGGGTCTGCAGGTGGGGGGCTTATCGGAATCTGGAAGCCCCCTTTAACAAGGGGGTCCCCAGATCCCTCCCCCCACTTATGTGAATTGGTATCGGGTACATCGTACCCCTACCCATTCACCAAAAAATTGTAAAAGAGTAAAAACCACAGGAAACAGATTTTGACAAGTCCTTTATTGAAAAGAAAAAAAATAGTGTCTCTTAATGTAAATCCATCATCAATCATGATGCCCGCCAGACCCAAAAAATAGAAAAAAATGTAAAATGCTTTGCCTCTTAAGAGGCTACCTGCCATTTGCTCTATCTTCAGCTTTGACCGTTCTTTTATAATATATTATATATATATAATATATTAGCTATTGTTTGTAAGTGATATACTAAACCATTGCATAGTGTATAAAATTTATAGTAAATAACAGCAAACATTTATGACATTATTTTGCCTAAATAATAATGTTTAAAGAGATCAAGTAACTCCCAGTTCAGAAGGATTCGGTGATATCTTCCTGTGTCCTTTAGTTGGTATATGAATGGTTAATCACATTTACATGCAACCCTATAAGCGTTAAAACTAGAAAGTTTAATGCATGAGAAAAAGTGGATTTTTATTTGTGCTCTAGCCAATGGCTTGCTGTTTCCTCAACCAAGATAGAATTGCATTGCTAAAGATTCCACAGTGGCCAGTAAAAGTTTGAATGGAATTTAGTTCTCCTTTGTGAGCAATGTGAAGAGAAAGAAAGGACACAGTAAAGCTTTCATTGACCCAAATCTAAATCCAGTGTGTCTAACTAGGAAATTGCTCATTCACATGAAAGCCAAAAAAGCATCTAGGCCTCAATAAGGCTGACACAGCAAAATCAATTCAGAAAACAACAGCTCAGTTTCGGAAGTGTTCTGTACATGAAAGGAGGGATGAATCAATAAAATCAGAGAACAATTTGCTGGTGTTGTTCACTTTCTGAAGCAATACCCAGGCTTTGTGCTGTGAATTGTGATTAAAGTGCACACATATCAATCTTTAGTAATCAGTTAACACTTTATTTTGACCTGAATTGTCGGAAATAAAATGCAGTCAAAACTGAGTGTCAAATGTAACTCTTTCACAGTTCTTTGACAAGAGGATTATGGCTTTAAGCTCATTATGTTTCCTGCTTTGTAAGAATCCTTTTTTCATAAAAAAAAAAAAAAAAATTGCATGTTTTATAAAATGTCTTATGCACAGGTTTCTTTTTCCTCTTTTTATTTTATTAACATTTAAAGCTTAGCCTACTTTTTTATTGTGAAACACAGAAGTAAAATGATTAGTTTCACGAAGAGCACTTGCTAATGTTCCTGTTCCTTTATACCTCCACAGGATCAAGAAGCACCTACTCTGTCTACCTGAGGTTGTACAAATTTCCTTGAAGCCATGGAGCAACAAAAACATATATGTGGGCAAGACCAGAGACAGGGACTATGAAAGGGAGATCTTCTGTCTGGGGTCTAAAACACAGAGATGAATCCAATGAGTGATTCAGAGCAACAGGTTCCACCTATAGCTGAAATATCAAGATGGCTAGGAGGACCCTGTTCATGAGAGCTTACAATCTAATAGAGAGGGGCAAGTCATGAAATAAGTAATAACTCTAGGAGGATGAGCTGATGGAAAAAAATAAAAGCTCAGTTGATAGATAGAGGTGGGCTAGGCATCCCTCAAGGGATGAGTTTCCAAGGACTCCCTAATGGCAGACAGAGTAGGAAATAGCTTGACAGTAGCCTGTAAGCCTGTGGATGTGGTGTACCTGGACTTCGCAAAGGCCTTTGACACTGTTCCCCACAAACGCTTACTGTTCAAACTAAGGAAGGTAGGTATGGACCATAAGGTGAGTACCTGGATAGAGAACTGGCTCCAGGGGAGGTTGCAAAGGGTGGTGATTAATGGGGAGTACTCAGATTGGGCGGGTGTGGAAAGCGGGGTCCCCAGGATTCTGTCCTGGGACCAATCCTGTTTAATTTATTCATAAATGATCTAGAGGAGGGGATATCGAGTACAATCTCAGTATTTGCGGATGATACTAAACTAAGCATGCCAATATCCTCTGGGCAGGATGTGGAAAACTTACAAGCGGACCTGAACAAAATTATGGGGTGGGCAACTACATGCCAGATGAGGTTTAATGTTGAAAAATGTATGCCAGAAACCAGAAAGCAAGCTACTCACTGGGGGGGGGGGGGGGAACCTCTGGGTGAGTCCAGGATGGAAAAGGACCTGGGGGTACTGGTAGACAATAGGCTTGGCAGTGGCATGCAATGCCAAGCCGCTGCAAGCAAAGCCAACAGAATACTGGAATGTATAAAAAAGGGGATTCACTCCAGAAATAAAGAGATTATTCTTCCACTCTACAAGACTCTGGTCCGGCCACATCTGGAGTATGCTGCCCAGTTCTGGGCACCGATCCTCAGGAAGGATGTGCTGGAACTAGAGAAAGTCCAGAGAAGGGCAACAAAAATAATTAGGAGAATGGAGGACATCAGCTATGAGGAAAGACTGCAAGCACTGAACTTATTCTCTCTGGAGAAGAGACGATTGAGGGGGGATATGATATCAATGTACAAATATTGTACTGGCAACCCTAGCATATGGAAAAACCTATTCAGAGAAAGGAAATACAATAAGACACGTGGCCACTCACTACAACTACAGGAAAGGCGGTTTAACCTTAAAATACGCAAGTGGTTCTTCACTGTAAGAGCAGTAAGGATGTGGAATTCTCTTCCGCAAACAGTCGTATCAGCAGGGAGCATTGATAGTTTAAAAAACTATTAGATGGGCACCTTAAAGACCACAACATACAGGGGTATGCAATGTGCGGTTAACCTCCCTGGCGGTATGATTATGTCTGGAATTTTATACCAAAAGTGGTACAATTTTTTGCATGGAAATTTGGTGTTATGTATTATAGGCCTACAATTCTTAGTAATTACTGACTTAAACCTGACCAAACAAGACTCTAGTAGACATCCCAGATGTGATAAACTTTGAAACACAAAATCATAAATTATAATCTAATAAATAATGTAATTTTATTCAATAATGTAGTAAATAATGAAATTTGTCAAACAAAGAAAATTCAATAAACATCCTGCGTGTGATAAATTTTGAAACAAGGAACTACACAAAGTCCGACGTCACAATCAGGACAATGGAACCTGGTTATCTTTCGGACTTTCTCTCCATTGCTATCTCGTTTTGAGCAGCAAACTATGCACATCCTGGTCGGTGCTGCCTTTTTTGCGGTTGGCGGGATATAGTCTGCAAAGTGACGACCGGTCAGGCGTTCTGGGTTGACAACGTTAACAGCGCGACGTCCAGGTCTATTTACAACTCCTGATGGTGTCTGGTGCTTTACAAAAATCTGCTCAGCCACCTTCCAGACAAACTCGGAATGAGCAAGAGGCTTGTCACTGTTTGCTCTGTGCAGGATATAAGCGTTCCAAAGACATTGTTCGAGAAGATGTCTGAATATTTTTTTATAATATTTTTTTTGCTGTTTTCGCATATCCGGATAGAAGGTCATGGCCTGATCGGCTCTGTCGACACCTCCCATTGTTTTTTTATAGTCTATCATGAGCTGGGGCTTCAGCACATCTGTCCCACATTTTGTGTGGACTATGGCAGTGGAGGTATTGTGCACAGTGCTCATGAGACACACGTCCTTCTTGTCTCGCCATCGCATTGCCATCATCTTACCCTTCTGCCAGGCAACCATTTCTCCGGTTTTTAGTTTTTTTTGGCAAACAAAGATGGCATGTCTGGTCAGTTAGGCCTAGCGGTACCATATGCGTCGGTTTTATTTTGTAGCAAAACCTCATATAGTTTCGGGGACGTATAGAAATTGTCCGTGGTCACACAATATCCCTGGTTCAGCAATGGCTCCAGAAGTGTAAGGACGGATGATGTGGCCATCCGATAGCCGCTGTACCTGGGGTTGAATTTAGTGCCTTTACCGGTGTAAATTACCGAATTCCAGATGTACCCCGTGGATGACTCGCAGAGCATATAGGATTTGATGCCAAACCGCGCTCTTTTGGATGCAATGTACTGAATCCAGCTTAGGCGTCCCTTGTAGGCCATCAAACTCTCATCCACGCTGACGTCCCTTTCTGGCACGTAGGTCCGCTGGAAATTGGCCACAATAATTTGCCATACCTCCAAGATTTTTTTCAGTTTGGGCGCAGGATGCGTGGCCTCATCAAACTCGTCATTGTTTGTGAAGTGGAAATACTTCAGGGAGAAGCGATATTCAGACATCACGGTGCCAAAAAACGGAGTGGCCAGTAACCTGTTGGTGGTCCAGTACCATTTCTGGAACGGTTTCCCCACCAACCCCTGAAGAAAGAGGAGTCCCAGAAACTGCCACATGTCCTCTTTCGTCACCGGTTCCCACTTTCTGCTTCTGGAAAACCTGGCATGCAGCGTAGCGGATTGCTGATCTTGGTAGCGATTCGTCTCCGTGACAATTTTTTCAATTACCTCCTCAGTGAAGGGATATTTGCAGGTATGCCAGAGGGTTGTCACGCTCGACATCTACCTTGATCCCAGGTGATCCAGTGAACGGGAATCTTGGGGGCGCTACCTGGTCCGCATCGCAATCAATAGCGCACCAAGTGCACACATCGCTCAGGTCAGGTGCAGGATCATCGCCGTTGTCACTTGCCAGATCCGTGTCAGTGTCAGATGACAAATCACCCCACGACTCGCTATCGCTCACTTCCGCGAGCACCTCCGGGTCGCTGTCGCTGCCGCTGTCACTCAGCTGGTCCAAAAGCGCTTTAGTAAACTGGCGCTTTTTTGATGCCATAATATATATTTATTTTGGGCACAAATCACAAGTATAATGTCAGAAGGGGCACTGTACTGTCAGATCTGAGGTAATCTGAGGTGATATAGTGTAATCCTCTCAGATTACATTGTATCACCTCCTTTATTTATTTTTACTATTTGAAACTCCCGCCCAGTTCCGCTCCCGTGCTCCACCTCTGCTCGCAGGGAACGGAACCAGGAAGTCAGACGCTGGTCACCCGGCGATCGGAGCGAAGGACATCGCTGGATTGCCGGGACAAGGTAAGGGCATTACCCGGGGAGCTAAGGGGGCTCCGCTGGCACTCTGCAATACTACCCCGAGCGTGACTCGGGGTTACCGCTCCTGATAGAAAGAATTAACCCCGAGTCACGCTCGGGATCACCGCCAGGGAGGTTAACAGTAGACACACACACATACACACATACATCATAGGTTGAACTGGATGGGCTGATGTATTTTTTCAACCTCACTAACTATGTAAGTATGTGACAGATTGGGATAGAGAGTTCCAGAGCATTTGTATTCATTACATTTACAAAGTTTATTAACAAAGTTTAGAATATACCATGTATGCTTTGTTTGTGCAAAAGTACATTCACACAAGCCCTTAATAATAAAACCATAAGTCTGAGTTTACACTTGTGCAGCATGAGACACCGCATGTGATTCGGATGGAAATCACACCGTGTTTCTTTTTCGATTGTTTGCAGTGGGATTTGAGCCCATTCATTTTGTATTGGCTCAATGCACACCGCACCGCACGAAAAAGGTGCAGGCATCTTTTTTTGAAGCACCGCAGACCAGTGACAGATCGCATAATGAAGTGCCTTTTCAATATGGTGCGGGAAACACTAAGGATTTGCTGTGTTTCCGCACCACATACATGTGAATCAGGGCTAAATGTTTGGATTCTCTCCCTGTATTTTTGCTCTATAGAGGATTACAAAAAGTTGTACAACCAGCTCATGTTTAGTAGGATCTGCCTAATATGCCCAACACCTGTATCATGCTTATACATTTAAAATTAGGCAGCTGCATTTACACAAAAAGATGTATATGTACCAGATTTTACAAAGCTGTGCCACAGGGTTATCATTTTACAGCTTATAAGGACCTCCACTGAGAAAGGGATCTGTTGATCTGAATTTGACTGCCTTCTAAACTGCTTCTTGCTGCTTTTTCATCTTAATTAACCTGCATAAGTAGAAAATCTATTGACACACACCCTTAGTAATTGACCTTCAAATATCTGAGTGTTCTTCTTGTGGCTATATAAAAGCATATATGGAAGAATTATCAGGAGTATTTTACTATTGTAAGAGACAAATGTTTAAAAGATAATTGCACCTTTTGTACAAATTACATTTTTCTGCACCTCCTTCCTCTTTCCCCAACATCGTTGTAAGAGGTCTTACCTGTATTTCAGCTCTTCAAAGATCTTTATTTAGTGACTTGCTTAGCACCAGACTCTCTCTCTCAACGCTTCCTCCTAATGTTGACCTGGTTTCTATTGATGCCAATGCAATCCACAGTGTATATGCATGGATAGCACAATGCAGACGTCAAAACATTTTGAGAGAGAGGCTGTATCACACAAGGCAAGATCTTGGTGAAGAAACGTTACAAATGTTCTCTGCTAAAACAATTGTGGCAAAAGAGATAGGGGCTGAGAGAAGGATAAGTGTGCTTATTCTATACGAACGTCCACTATGCCATACTACAATAAGGCTTCATTTACACTGGCAGCTCCCAGCAGCATCTAAACTTGAATTTAGGAGCTTTTGGAGGTTTTTGTTGCCAAAGCTCCTAAACTAAACTCCATAAAAGCCTATGCAAAATGTGGCAAAATCACTGAAAAAAGCGGTTTGCATTTTTTGCCACGTTTTGCGCTTTCCCAAAGCTGTGGTCAGGAGCTGCCGGTGTACATGAAGCCTTACAAGCAAGTATAGATAACTCCATACTCTATACTGTTTATACTATATTTGTGTGTGTATATATATATATATATATATATATATATATGTGTTTTTTGTTTTTTATTGGTTGAGCCAGATGGACTTGTGTCTTCTTTTAACCTGACTAACTATGTAACCATGTATAATATTTCTTCTAAAGTGAAACTAAACTCTGTAGTGGAAATTAATGGAAATTAATTAAATAGTGTTTTCAGTTTGTGGTTCTCAGATACAGTTTGGTTCTGCTTTAAAGGAGTTGTAAAGGCAGAAGGTTTTTTTTTCTTAATGCATTCTATGCATTAGGAATTAAATCATTCTGTGTAGCAGATGCCCCAGCACCCCCTAATACTTACCTGAGCCCCATCTCTATCCAGCAATGTCCACAAGTCCCTCGGCCCTCCAGGACTCTCTCTTCTGATTGGCTGAGACACAGCAGCAGCACCATTGGCTTCTGCTGCTGTCAATCAAAGTCAGTTAGCCAATAAGGAGAAAGAGGGGGTGGGCCGAATGGCAGCTCCATGTTTGAATGGACATATGGAGCTGCAGCTCGGCTGGGTGCCCCCATAGCAAGGTGCTTGCTGTGGGGACACTCAACAGGATGGAAGGGCCAGGAGCGGCTTAGAGGGACCCAAGAAGAGGAGGATTCGGGCATCTCTTTGCAAAACCAACTGCACAGAGGAGGTAAGTATAACATGTTTGTTATTAAAAAAAAAAAAAAAGAAACATGAGACTTTAGAATCATTTTAAAATCTAAAGTGCATTATTAGGTCTGATTGAATACATTATTGACATGTCACATACAACAATATGATCTTCCCTATCAGTAAAAGAGTAGTAAAAGCAGTTCTTGAACTCCAGTCAAGTGACTAAGCTGAGATGATGTAATAATCTGTTTATTGCAGTAGTGCATTTCTTCAGCTGCCCATCAATGATCAGACTGCAGCATCATAACTTTATAGTAGGCCACAAGTTGAGAGGTTTCAGTATGAGGTTGATAGATGTCAGACAAATGTTAACACAGTCGAAAACTACACAGAAATCAGGATTGTAAACTCCCGATCAGCACCTCAATCCAGATATTGGCCATGGGTAATGTCGGAACAAAAGGTGGTGCTGTCCTCCAGGAGAGAAAATCAGATGAAGATTCAGAAGTAATTCAGAAGAAGTATTGTAATCTATGTGAAAAGTAATAAACACCTGTACTTGTTACATGCATGCATTCACGTTAAAATATATCTGATACTAGTTCCACTTTAATACATTTGTTTATATTGAAGAAATCTGGGAACCATCATTTAATAAATAATAAATGTTTTACATGAACAGCGTGACTGATTTCTTTTTGTGGCAATTTCATATTTAGTTTTTCTCTGCCAGCACGCAAGGTGGTGCAGTTCCAGTTTGGGTTTAACTTGGCACAAATATATGTTTTCTCAGTCTCAACATCTGACATGCTCAAACTTTTCACTTTTCAAATGGTGAATCTAATGCATTAATTAATGAATGAATGAATGAATTAATTAATTAATTTATTTTTTAGTTTTAATTTTTTTTTTTTTTTTACAAACAATTTTTATTGAGAAAAACAAAATGCAATACAGAAATGTATAAAAACCGTAAATGTACATCTGTCTTACAATTGGCAACAATCCACACCAAAGAAACATACATGAAAGTAAAGACAGTGCAAATGATAATTGAATGTCTGACAACAAACTCAAAGAGAAATCGCATAATAGAGCGAGATTTGAGCATAGTACCATTCCCGTTCATCCCGTCGAACCAGGGGTGTGGGCATCATGCGAGTGCAATATTCATGGCAGTGCCTAGAATTGGAGCGGATGCATGGGGCATGTATCATCTGGAGGATGCCAGGGAGTGGATATCAGGTCTAGTATGAGTAAGTCCTGGGGTGAGCCCTTGTCCTGGGTACTAGTATCCATCACGGGGTGTGGAAAGTTGTCTGTAGAGCAGTGTGGCAGACTAATGGTATGCAAGTGATGTTGCCTAGTCTGTAGGTATCCACTACTTGTACCAGCCAAGTAGCGACCTATGATGAAAGGGAGGGGTCGAGGAGAGAGGGGAAACGGGGGGAGGGGGGTCTTTTAGGGAGGGTGTGGGGGAAGAAGGAAGGGGGGGGAAGTAATGCATTCATTTATGTTAGCTAAAAAAAACTTCCTTACTAACCAATAGGATTCTAGTTGTCCTTTGTTGCATGTTTGCAAAACAGACTTTTTCCTTTAATTTTCCTTTCAGGTAGTTTGATAAATAGTGCTCTGAATTGTTAGGAGGTGCATGATCCATGGCCTATTATTAAAATTAAATAGGATGACCATTTATTTAGTAATGTATTTTCTTCAGACATCCAAAAATACCCTTTTCACTAAGCACTAAAATGATAACACATGGACATAGACTTTACAGGGCCAAGAAGATATCTTAATTACTCATAAAAAGAATAATTATTGTGGAAATAATGTGACCTGACAGTGTGAGGTTTGTTCAGCATTTCACAGAGATTACTAACAATTTTGACTTGAACAGACAGGGTCCATGAGAGTCACTCCAGTTTTGAAATACATTTAAATAGCTAGTGCGTACAAGTTACACAATCTCATTGTTTCTGCTAATGCGTTCATTTCAGTAGCAGCCAGTGCGGGATGCTTTTAACTTCCACAAAACCATATAATATCATGCTGTCCTGATCATTACTGAAGCAACAGAGATTACACGACATCAAACTACAAGCTTTTATCCCATGCGCTGTGTGTATAAAACAGAAAGTCAACTATCCTTTGAAGTACTAATTGACTGTCACTGCTTAATCCTTTTCTCTACAGTAACTGAGCTTGGCTTCATTGGTCAGTGAGGTAAAGTATAATATTAAAATGACTAACTCTATGCAGAGCATATCTTATACTGTATCATTCATAATACAATGTACATTTCAGGTTCATGCGGCTGGAATTTTTCTTTAAAAATGATAGCTATATTTATCATTATATATTATCCAATTTTAAGTTAAACCCACAACAGTAAAATCAGTCTTTATATGCAGTAAAGCATGCCTATTATACTCACTGTGGTTAATCCACTGCATTGTGTAAAAAGGCTGTTTGATCATGTCTCCTCTGATCCTTTCCTTGTTCCATGTCCCCTAATAATTTCCTGATAGTACAGAGCTCAGGGGCAAGCTGCACATGCTCAGTTTGGTGTGAATTGCTAGAGAGTTTTTTTTTTTGGGAGAGTGCATGTGATCAGCACAGGACTAATCAGCACTGTGCAGACAAAGGGTCAGGGGTCCTGCAGCCTCATAGGACAGACAGTCAGGGTAGAATGAATACTCCTCTTGCAAGCTTTAACCAGACACTGAAGTCACAAGACTGCCATATTCAGTACTGCTGATGGGAAAAGGTATTTAGCCGTTTATATTTACTAAAATAATTGCATTTCCGTGTTCTGTGTACTGTGGGAGGCCAGACATGGCCAGAACAAGGGGTGGGCATGAGGGACGGCTACATTGGGTGCAATGGTTTATAGCCAGGATGTGGCCCTAATCCTAAGGGGGGGAGGGGGAGGCAGTTTGGCATCTTTGCCCTGGGCGCTGGATGGCCTTGTCCCAACACTGAGACCGGAAATAGTGAATGCAGGGTTCGGGGTTTTGTAACACTTTACCTCCCTGGCGGTATGATTCTTTCCGATTTTAGGTGCTGAAAGCAGTACCATAATTTTGCATGTAATTCTTAAGAATGAGCAGCCCAAACCAACTATTTACATATGATTTTTTTTTACTGTGGGTTCTTCTTTATAACATCTCGGGTATGATCAAGTTTGAAACACAAAATCATAAATTATAATATAATAAATGACTATAAATAAGTTAAAGTATGTATGTATGTATATATATATATATATATATGTGTGTGTGTGTGTGTGTATGTGTATATGTATATGTGTGTGTGTATATATATATATATATATATATGTATATGGATATGTGTGTATATATATATATATATATGTATAAATGTATATGTATATGTATATATATATATATATATATATATATATATATATATATATATATATATATATATATAAACATAAAAAGTGAAGTAAAACTGCAGGAAAGGGCACTGGGGGGCAATCTAATAGTGAGGTAGGGGAATGTTACTGCCTAGTGGCAAATAAACAGTGTATAAAAATGAATGTGATACGCTATGGTTCAGTGTGGAAGAAACCGCTCCATTCATACTGCCTTTACGTGTATCTTACTTCTATTAAATGTGAGTACCTCTCTTACTTGTACTAACTAAATAAAAACCCTGTAAAACAGTATCACACTATGTGCCTTCTTATTGTTTTGGTACCCTGGTCCCATTAATACGAGTGATACCCCTGTGGAACCCGGCATATCTACGGCCACGGCTGAGACCCTACACAGACCCCAGGCACTCCCCACCTAGGAACCCTCCTCTACAGACGCCCAATTCCAGGACCTGCAGAGGATATCAGGAGCCATACATTGGATTCCCATTTATACCCGCTCTATACCCCTGTGTGGGGTGGGTATCTCTGGTGAGTGCATTATTCACTAGAGGGGTCACCAAGTACCTCACTGCCCACCACGGGGACACTCATTGCACATTTACGTTTGAAGACAGTCACCTGCTGCTAATAACGGACTTTTTCAATATTCCATATTTATACCGATATTTATATATTCACATTGTCACTGGTTTCACTTTGGACTTTTTTTATCACTGTTTAATGTTGTCACTAAAACTTATCTAATTAATTTATTTATTTGCCACCAACACTTGGGTATAGGCCACTTTATACACTCAGCACTTTATAGTAATATATACCTCACATGGCCTTATTTTATAATTTTATTCAGACATCGTGTGATTGTATTTGTTTCTGAATAGCATGTTTTAAAGTTATTTATGTATTTATACCTTTGAGCTGTAGGTGCTTATCCATTTCACCGCAAATATCTATTTATCATTTTTTCCACGTACTTTTCACACTGCCTTAGGGTACATGTGGATACGTTACTTTATTTATGCACACTGTATTTTGGTGACACTACATGCCACATTGATTTTTGTCTACCCCATATCACCTTTTTTCCAGCGGTTTCTTCCACACTGAACCATAGCGTATCACATTAATTTTTATACACTGTTTATTTGCCACTAGGCATCATATTTTACTTAGCACATCTGCACTTTAGTGATATCCTACCACACCTTCCCTACTAGGCAGCGCCATTCCCCTACCTTTCCTTTATTTATATATATATAGCCTTTGGCTATAGTTTAGGGAGGCTGCAGCCTAATTTTATCTATTCTATCTATTTAACTTTTTATCTACTTTTATTCAAATAAACCACAAGCGCGGAGTTCTATATATTAATCTAATAGTGAATTTATTTTATTTTGCAATGTATCAGTGTGTTTTACTTTTGATTTTGCCGCCGGTTCCACCCCCCTGCGAGCATCACGTCGCAGGAGATGGAAGGTGGGCACAGAGAGCATTGGAAGGAAGATCCGCCTCCGCACACCGCCCGCATACTTCGCTGGATCCCGGTAACAAGGTAAGTAACCCCTCTACCAGGATCCAGCAATGCTTCTGGTGGTACCCCGAGTGTGGCTCGGGGTTACTGCTTTTGGCACTGAAATTTAACCCTGAGCCCCACTCGGGAATACCGCTAGGAAGGTTAAGTCTTTTTTTTCAATGTTTTTGCATTTTATTATGTTGATAAAAATAGTCTCCGACCTTTTAATAAAGTATTAGACGCAATGGGAAATTATTAAGAATATATTTAAATGTAAGTTCAGTGTTAAAGCTTCAATGTTTTTACTCCATCACCTCGTGAGGCTGCTAACTGCCGTCCACACACACACACTTATTTTAAAAGCTGTTTAGGAGCATATACACCAGCTGGTGATCTGGTTCCCAGACTTGAATGATGCAGTTTCATCATCAGGTAACCTCCTGCTGCCTCAAGGTCCCAGGAATTAGTCACCCAATGTTGCAAGTTTCTGGGAAACTAATGAACCCCACTGCAGGAGTCACATAGTCCCTTTCTTTTTTTTTTTTTTTTTTTGCAAATTCTTTATTTAAGAATTTGGATCAAAGTGCACAATTGGTTCAACAGAATACAATGCATAATGACATGCAAAGGAACAATCTAGGTCAGGGATCCTCAAACTACGGCCCTCCAGTTGTTGCGGAACTACACATCCCATGAGGCATTGTAAAACTCTGACATTCACAGACATGGCTGGGCATGATGGAAATTGTAGTTCCAGATGAACTGGAGGGCCATAGTTTGAAGACCCTTGATCTAGGCAATGTTGTATGTGGTTACATGTCTATATTCAAATAAAGCTCCTCTTGAAAGGGTAGATGTCTATGTTTTATTATGATCCCTTGTAGCCTTGCCCATCAGAAATCTTGTGTTTTCCTAATATAAAACAGAAATATAGGTGGTAGAGGGACATTCTTTTTGAGGAATATGGTTTTTCTCTAAACCCTCCATGACATCACACAAAGAATTTTTTATAACAAACATTATTTTTATTACAAATGGACATAATAAAATAGATCCAACAATTAATTGTATTTGATAACTCATAAAATCATTAACAGTGCTCCCAATTTATTATTATTATTATACAGGATTTGTATAGCACTGACAGTTTATGCAGTGCTTTACAACATAAGGGCAGACAGTACATCTACAATACAGTTTAATACAGTTGAAATCAGAGGGCCGTGCTCATTAGAGCTTAAAATCTAAGAGGGAAAGTCAAGAGATACAAAAGGTAATACCTGTGGGAGATAGGCTGATGGAGAATATAAATACACAGTTGTTAGGTGGGGGCCAGATAGGGCTCTCTGAAGAGATGAGTATTCAGGGATCATCTGAAAGAGAACAAAGTAGGAGATAGTCGGACAGATTGCGGTTTTGAGTTCCGGGGGATGGGAGAGGCTCTGAATAAGTCCTTGAGGCAAACATGGAAGGAGATGGCAAGGGAGCTAGAGATCAAGAGGTCTTAGGAGGAATGAAGAGAAAGATGAGTTTGGTATTTTGAGACTAGGTTAGTTATGAAGCTGGGGGCCGAGTTGTGGATGGCTTTTTAACTTAGTATCTTGAATTTAAGCTGAAATTTTAGCTGAAACATAGTTTCCAAACTGCGCAGTTAGAATATCACAAATGGCATGCTTAAACAGTCTTCCAATCATAGTGCAAAAGAATGTACCCCAAAAAAAAAAGCAGTGTAGTTTTACAAAAAACTATGACAATGTACCCCATACTCATTCACATAAGGGGGGTCAGTATCCGGGAGCCCCCTTTCCTAAAGGGGGCTTCCAGATTCTGATAAGCCCCCTACCTGCAAACCCCCACAACCATCAGCCAATGTTGTGGGGAAAAGGCTCTTGTCCATCAACATGGGGACAAGGTGCTTTGGGGTGGGGGGACAGAGCCCCCTGGATTATGCAAAAGCTTAAACTTTAGTTGTGCCTTACAATGGCTTCAGATCTACTATGACAAATAAACTGGAGACTATTGTATACCTTACTGAACAAGTAAAGAGACAGAAAACAGAAAGAAAAACACAAAAGTGCCATTGACTAAGTGTAGTAAATGTATAATTAGTAAATATTAGATTAAATATTAGGCCAAGGAGGTGCATGCACAGCAGCACCCGACATGGACGCACAGCCTGGGAGCTCTGTCCCGCTCTGGCCATTTGAAGCTCCCTGGACCACCAGCACACATGCTTCTAAGCCCGCTTAGCTGCCAACGGGCAGCAGAACCCACGCTGAGAACCACAATGTCCTCAGGGTCCGTCCGCTGAGACCTAAGGGGCAAATTCACAGTGAGTGACCTGCTGGCCACAGGCTTCAAGATGGCAACCGAAACAGAAGACTCAGGTGGAGGCTTCCTCCTCTAACCCACTGCTGACTTCTCCAGCCCCCTCACAAGCTACGCGCCCACAAGTGAGTACCCCTTCATGGGCCCCATATCCCCTGCATCTTCGTAGTCCCTTAATGGGCATACACAGGAGGAACAGGCCCTCCACAGTCACTGCAGCACCCATAGCTTCATGATCTAGGCCCTGAACATCCTGCTGCTATGGCAGCTATATTTGCCAAACTTGCCGAACCTGCTTAACCGTGTGCTACATGATACAGCCACTAAGATCACTGATATTAAAGCGGACCTCCAGACTCTAGAAACCCACTTGGAAACCAAAGAGAATAAACTGGACTCTACTATTGGAAGAACAAAACAAAATACTGGCCGTATTCAAGACCTCCAAAATCAACTTGAGACAGTGCTTTCTAAGAACTAGGATCTAGAAAATAGAAACAGGAGATATAACTTCAGGATTTGGGGGCTCCTGGAAACATTTAGAGATGTCCCTGAAACAGTTTGCTCCTTTATCAAGGAACTGATTCCAGATTTTCCACAGCACAGATGAGCTGGATTGTGCTCATATGGCCTCTAAGCCCCCGTGTTCAAACAGTTCAAGGGACATTGTCATCAAGCCGCACTAATTTTCTGTTAAAGAGGAGATGATGTGTAAATCCCGCTTCATTTCTAAGTTGTCATTTCAGGGCCACGGCATCCAGGTATTTGCAGATTTAGCCCCTTCCACGATCCAAGAGCTTAGATCTCTCAAATCTCCGCTTTCAGTACTGATGGAGAAGGACATTAAATACTGGTGACTCTTTCTTTTCAATCCCAAATTCATCTTTAAATGTAAAGCCTACCTATTTGCTTAATTTTCTGAGGGAGAACTTCTTCTGATAAAGCTGGGCCTCATTCAGCAGAATCCTCATTCACCACAATAGGGCTCCTCTACCAGCTCCTTGAAAGGACAACTTCCTTCCAGCCCACTGACCCCAGTATGTGAAAAGTCCAAATCCAAAAAAAATCAAAGTAAGCTTTACCCCCATGAAAGGACATTTCCTTGGACATTCTTCTTTTCGGGAAGGTCTTATTTTTCCAATGTTACGCAGCTGAACCGGTTTTTCTAATCACAATGTTATAGGTCACTGTTAAGGCCTTTTAAGGCCTTTTCAGGCCTAATGGTTCCTAATGGTTCCTTATTGTTTGGTTTTGTTGATATGTTTGACATTCATATTAGTTTAGACAGGTGGACAGTGTACAGGATTTGAGGCAGTTTCCTGCCCATTTGGACTGTCTCTTTGTCCTGGTGCACTGCCGACCTTATGGAAAATTAGACATCATGCCAATATTGTGTTTGCTTGCCCAACTTTATGGCCATAGGCATCCGGTCATACCCCAGGGCTTGCCAGCCTTCTACTCCCCATGCTACCTCCCTCCCCTTTGACCCTTCCTACCCCCTATATCCCAGATTACTCCCTGTAATTCCCTTCTTCCCCACTTACACCCTTTCCCCTCCCCTGGTCCTTTCCTTGTGGGCTCACACTAATAGACATTCTTGTGTGCTTATAGATTAGGCTCTTCGTTATACGTTTCTTTTGGGTGCCACTCGCTAATTGTCTGCCTTAGGCCTTAGTTTGTCTTGCTTAAATAAAGTGTGGGCAGGATTGTCCCCTCTCCCTCTCCCCTCTGCCTTTTTCCCTCCCATCTTTAGGGGACAACTCTGACCCCCATTCTATCTCTATTTCTCCTTTCTTTTTATTTTCTTCAACTTTCTTCTAATTTTTTTGTTTTTGCAGTGACCGACCTAGACCATTTTACATAGCTGACCACAGCAGTAACTGAATTTTCTCTTGATCAGGGATCTCTTGCTCTATGGCCAAAATTCACTCTTCTCAAGCCCCACTGAGGGTGATCTCACACAGTGCCAATGATCTAAACTCTCCAATTAAATGGAGGAAATCATTACAACACTTTTATTCACATAAAATTTAAGTGGTCTTCTTACATGAAACCCATTTTCCCAATAAGTCCTAAGGCATCCACCGGCAGCGCAATAAATTCTGTGGCATCTACCAGCAGCACAGCACTCCAAGATTATAGGCAGGCATCTACCAGCAGTTCTTCAAGTCCTTGTGCAGTGGCAAGCACAAGCAGGGTACCATTCCCAGATGATAGGCCAGATGCTAGTAATGGGGCATCCCATCCACAATGAGGCAGGGCCCATGCTAGCCTCACAGATGTATTATTAAACCCTACATGGCTGCCCATTACTCCAGCAAAACCTGTAATTCTCCCTTTTACAGCACAGCCAGGCCCTCAAATACAATCAAAAAATAAACCCACTTTATTATTTTAATTAATTTTTCATGGATGATCTGCTGAACTACAACATGGAGCAGTGTAATCTATATGCCAGCCAACATATTGCCAGCAATCCTGATTTTTCCTATGCCATTTTGTTTGAAAACCCCTCACAGTGGAAGAATTTTACATTTTCCCTGGACTAACCCTCAGAATGGGGCTGACAAAAAAAATGTACTTCATTTCTACTGGTCTACCCAACCCATCCATCATTTGCCAGTTGTCTCTTCTTTGATGTCCAGAACCCATTACGAAATGATTATGAGATTTTTAGGTTTCAACAACAATGCCCAGTGCCTCCCTCTAAATCATTCTGATTATGAGAAATTATTCAAAATTTGGCCCCCAATCAGTTTTTTTTGCTCCAGCTTCAAGCAAATGTTGACCCCTGATATAAATATTTGTGTAGATAAATCCCTAGTCCACTTCACCGGAAGACTTGGCATCAAGCAATACCTCCACAGTAAACGGGTCAAATATGGGGTAAAATTTTACAAGGCATGTGACAGGGGCACGGGTTACACGTATACATTTTAAATATATATTTATACAGCCAGCTAAACCCCCTGGATGCCCTACCCATATGGGGACAAGTAGCAAAACTGTCTGGCAGCTGATAGAAACATTGTTTGGGAATGGTTACCACCTATATGTAGACAATTTTTACACAAGTCTCCAACTTTTCCGCCATCTCTATCTAAAGAAGACTGTGACCTGTGGGAAAGCAGGGTCCAACTGCAAGGGATTCCCACAGAGATTGGTCACCAAGAAATTGAATCGGAGGGAAAAGCCTCTATGCAGAAGGAAGAGGTACTAGCCCTAAAGTGGAGTGACAAAAGATACATGAGACAAAAGATACGTCTACTACCTTTCCACAAAACATGATAACACCTTGGTGAAACTTCAGACAAGATGAGGTCCTGTCCAGTAGCCAAAATGTGTACATGAATATAACCTATTCATGGGGGGGGGGTTTATATGAACGACCAGCTGATGCAGCCCTACTTGGCCAACTGGAGATCACTGTTTTGGTATAAGAAAATTGCCATTTATCTGATTCAACTAACCTTGCTCAATTCATATGTTATTTTTCTAAATCTAAAATTTTAAGAGGACGTTATCACAGCCTTTCGCTATTCCCATGGCCATGCCCCTGAACAAATTTGCTCTGATACATTAGCCAGACTTCATGGAAGGCACCCTCCCTTCTACCCAAACAGGCCACAAACCCCCCCAAAAAAATGTATATGTTCAAGTAGAGGAATTCGTTGTGACACCCGATACTACTGTCCCTAATGTCCCTCTCAGCCAGGGCTCTGCATTGGAGAGTGCTATCGGATTTATCACACTTCACCACACTATTAGTGAAGTTTATGTGAAGTAAAGATATTTTTCGAGTTTCCTCTATCTATTCTGTGTATGACCTGGACTGTTTATCGACTAGGATGTGAAGATATTTTTCCAGTTTCTGCTATTTCTGTGTATGACCCAGACTGTTTATCAACTAAGCCTCTGCCAACCATTTTTCTGCCTTACACATGAATTGACTATGGCCTGTTAAATGACCATGCTTTTTGCCTTCCTACTGAACTGTTTTTTTGCCCTGCCACTGTATTAGTGGGATTCAAGTCAGCACAGGGGTCTCACATATGTGAGGGGCTCCAGAATAAAATTTCTGAGTGGAAACCTTTTTCCGGGTTTTTGTTTTCTTGGATTAGGGTCTGAAGACTCGAGGGCTTCAAAGAGTTTGGGTGGGTGAAGCCTCTACCCCTGTCCTCAGGTCTTACCAGACCAAGGCCCTAAGCTTTATAGTGATGCCTGCTGCCACCTGAACTGGCCATGTCTTTGCCTGCCACTTGAACTGGCCATGCCTCTGCCTGCCACCTTAACTGGCCGTGCCTCTGCCTGCCACCTGAACTGGCCATGCCTTTGACCACTGCCTGAACTACTGCCAGGACCTTTTACTGTGCTGAGACAGTATTTCTGCCTGCTAAAACCACAGGTAATCCTTTTTTTTACCCTTTGCTCAGCAGAATGTACAAACCCAATTCCAAAGAAGTTGGGACACTGTACAAATTGTGAGTAAAAAAGGAATGGACTAATTTACAAATCTCATAAACTTACATTTTATTCACAATAGAATATAGATAACATATCAAATGTTGAAAGTGAGACATTTTGAAATGTCATGCCAAATATTGGCTCATTTTGGATTCCATGAGAGCTACACATTCCAAAAAAGTTGGGACAGGTAGCGATAAGAGGCCAGAAAAGTTAAATATACATATAAGGAACAGCTGGAGGACCAGTTTCCAACTTATTAGGTCAATTGGCAACATGATTGGGTATAAAAAGAGCCTCTCAGAGTGGCGGTGTGTCTCAGAAGTCAAGATGGGTGGAGGATCACCAATTCCCCCAATTCTGCGGCAAAAAATAGTGGAGCAATATCAGCAAGGAGTTTCTCAGAGAAAAATTACAAAGAGTTTGAAGTTATCCTCATCTACAGTGCATAATATCATCCAAAGATTCAGAGAATCTGGAACAATCTCTGTGCGTAAGGGTCAAGGCCGGAAAACCATACTGGATGCCTGTGATCTTCGGGCCCTTAGACGGCACTGCATCACATATAGGGATGATCGAACTTTTCAAAAGTTCGGTTTGACCAGAACACCCGAACTTCCCAAAAGTTCGGCCGGATTTCAGAACCCCATTGAAATCAATGGGACCCGAACTTCGGTAATCAAAAAACACCATTTTGAAGCCCTAAAACCCAAAAAATGCCCCTAAAAAGTGCTTAGGTTTCTGGGTCATGCCCCAAGAACTATTAATCACACAAAAAAAAGTTCTTAAAAATTGTCATTTTTGACAGAGAGCCAATTATTGAAAGAATTATTGAAAAAAAAAAAATGAGATTTCTTTGGATTTAGTATCTGGGGGGGGGGGGGGGTCTAAAAAGTGTACCTGTGAAGTTTTAGCTCAGTAGCATGTCCACTACCAGAAAAAAAAAGATTGTTTGTATTAGGTCACTTATAGAACAGGGATATGGCTCCGCTATTTTCACACCTTGGCGGTTTTGTAGCAAGCGTTTTTTTTGGGCATTTTTTGGGGGTTATTGGAGGCAGGCATAACATCAGAACTTCTGTGTAGGGGTATATACACACACACTTATATGTATATATACACATACACATATATAGGTGTGAAAGTAGCAGAACACTATACTTGCGCTAATGAAATAATTAACACCAATATGTCTCCACTCCTATCACACCTATATAAGTGTATGTGAAAAATACATATAAGTGTGTGTGTGTGTATATATACCCCTATACAGAATTTCAGATGTTTTGCCTGCCTCCAAAGACCCACAAAAAATGCCCCAAAAAAAGCCTGCAATAACACACCTGGGCATTTTTTTTTTGGCGCAGGAGTTTTTTTGGGCATTCTTTGTGGGTCTTTGGAGGCAGGCAAAACATCTGAACTTCTGTATAGGGGTATATATACACACACATGTATGTATATATACACCTACACACATATGTGGGTGTGAAAATAGCAGAACACTATGCTTGCACTAATGAAATAATTAACACCAATATGTCTCCGCTCCTATTACACCTATATATGTGTATATATAGGTGTATGTGTATATATACATATAAGTGTGTGTGTGTGTATATACACCTACACAGAAGTTCAGATGTTTTTCCTGCCTCCAAAGACCCCAAAAAAATGCCCAAAAAAACGCCTGCTCCAAAAAAAAAAAAATGCCCAGGTGTGTTATTGCAGGGGGTTTTTTTTGGGCATTTTTTTGGGGTCATTGGAGGCAGGCAAAACATCTGAACTTCTGTATAAGGGTATATATACACACACACGTATATGTATATATACACATACACATATATAGGAATTTCGAACTGCCAATGTTCGGGTCGAACCGATGGTTGACCCGAACTGTTCGATCATCCCTAATCACATACAGGAATGCTACTGTAATGGAAATCACAACATGGGCTCAGGAATACTTCCAGAAAACATTGTCGGTGAACACAATCCACCGTGACATTCGCCGTTGCTGGCTAAAACTCTCTAGGCCAAAAAAGAAGCCATATCTAAACATGATCCAGAAGCGCAGGTGTTTTATCTGGGCCAAGGTTTATTTAAAATGGACTGTGGCAAATTGGAAAACTGTTCTGTGGTCAGATGAATCAAAATTTGAAGTTCTTTTTGGAAAACTGGGACGCCATGTCATCCGGACTAAAGAGGACAAGGACAACCCAAGTGTGTATCAGCGCTCAGTTCAGAAGCCTGCATCTCTGATGGTATGGGGTTGCATGGCACCATCAGGCACCATCAATGCTGAAAGGTATACCCAAGTTCTAGAACAACATATGCTCCCATCCAGACGTCGTCTCTTTTAGGGAAGCCCTAGCATTTTCCAACATGACAATGCCAGACTACATACTGCATCAATTACAACATCATGGCTGCGTAGAAGAAGGATCCGGGTACTGAAATGGCCAGCCTGCAGTCCAGATCTTTCACCCAAAGAAAACATTTGGTGCATCATAAAGAGGAAGATGCAACAAAGAAGACCTAAGACAGTTGAGCAACTAGAAGCCTGTATTAGACAAGAATGGGACAACATTCCTATTCCTAAACTTGAACAACTTGTCTCCTCAGTCCCCAGACGTTTGCAGACTGTTATAAAAAGAAGAGGGGATGCCACACAGTGGTAAACATGGCCTTGTCCCAACTTTTTTGAGATGTGTTGATGCCATGAAATTTAAAATCAACTTATTTTTCCCTTAAAATGATACATTTTCTCAGTTTAAACATTTGATATGTCATCTATGTTGTACTCTGAATAAAATATTCAAACTTCCAAATCATTAAATTCTGTTTTTATTCACAATTTGTACAGCATCCCGACTTTATTGGAATCAGGTTTGTATTTTGGGGTATAATTCTTGGTATGTACATGCTATGTGTTAGAAGCCTGAAGGTGCTTCTTGCATGTTGGGCCTATGTATGTGGCCAGTCTGGAAAAGTCACACACATGTGGTATTGCCATGCTCAGGAGGAGTAGTAGAATGTATTTTATCGTATCATTCTTGGTATTTACATGCTATGTGTTGGAAATATTTTGAAAATTGTTTTTGGAAAAAGGGGCTATCTCTACAAATTTATAACAGATATAAAGCACCACGTCCCTAAAAAACTATTATAACGTGAAAGATTCATTGGGGGTGCCACAAGGGGGGACTTTTCAATTGGGGTGCTTAAGTATTCCTTAATATATAGAGTAAAACTAGAGAGAATTTATTTTTAGTAAAAAAACATGAAAAAGATTTTATTCTGAAACAACAGTAAAAAGTATACTGTAATTATAGGGATTACAATATACTGTACAAAACTGAATTGTGTTGAAAAACATAAACAGTAAACAGCCATACAGTATCATACAAATATATATATATATACTCTCCTAACACAAGGGTAGATGGTATATATACTTTATACCCAGTTGCATCCACAATGGATGGTCTTTGTGCAGGAGGCGTAGTGGCCCACAGTCATTAACCCATTACCCTTGTGTTAGGAGAGTATATATATATATTTGTATGATACTGTATGGCTGTTTACTGTTTATGTTTTTCAACACAATTCAGTTTTGTACAGTATATTGTAATCCCTATAATTACAGTATACTTTTTACTGTTGTTTCAGAATAAAATCTTTTTCATGTTTTTTTACTAAAAATAAATTCTCTCTAGTTTTACTCTATATATTAAGGAATACTTAAGCACCCCAATTGAAAAGTCCCCCCTTGTGGCACCCCCAATGAATCTTTCACGTTATGAAAATTGTTTTTGTTTAAAAATACGTTTTAATTTTTTTTCGACATTTTCCAAAAACTTGTGGAGAAAAAAATTACATGTTCAAAAAACTCATTATGCCTCGTAAAGCCTGACGGTGCTTCTTGGATGTTGGGCCTCTGTATGTGGCCAGGCTGTGGAAAGGTCTCACATATGTGGTAATGCCATACTCAGGAGTAGTAGCAGAATACATTTTGGGTTTTAATTGCAAGCTTATTCATGCCATGTGTAAGAAATAACTTGTTAATATGACAATTTTGTGGGGGAAAAAACATTCATTATCCAAACTATTGTGGGAAAAAAATTGCAACTTCAAAAAACTCACTATGTTTCTTACTAAATACATTGGACTGTCATCATTACAAAAATTGGTAATTTGGGGGGTATTTGTTCTGTCCTGACATTTTAGGGCCTCAAGAATTGAGATAGGCAGTCAGTACATCAGGATTGATCAATTTTTTAATGATATGAAGCCTAGTTTGTAGGCTCTATAACCTTCACACAAAACCTATTATCATACACTTATCAGGATTTTTTTTTTACCAAAGACGTATCAGAATACATTCTAAATTTATGACCACATTTGATTTTATTGGATTTATTTTAAAACAGAAAATTGCAAATATTGTTTTTTTTTTCAAAATTTTTGCTTTTATCGCAAAAAAATAAAAAAACCCAGTGGTGAATAAATACCACCAAAAGAAAGCTCTATTTGTGTGAACAAAATGATGAAAGTTTAATTTGGGTACAGTGTAGCAATGTGTAATTGTCATTCAAAATGTGAGAGCCCTGAAAGCTGAAAATTGGTCTGGGAAGGAAGGGGGTGAAAGTGCCCAGTATTGAGGTGTTTAAGGAAATTGTATCTTTCTGGAATCTTTCTTGCCCTCGGCCCAGGGGAGGACTGGGCCAGGGGACGGGGGGGGGGGGGGATTGCTACCGGGCTGCTCTGCTGTTCCGTAAAAAGGCTGCATCGCTTTTGCCACAAACATGCCTAAAGGATTCCTGGTGAAGAGAAATAAAAAGTCTCCACCGCTGACCTACTGAGTGCGGGATAAAGACAAGGACAGAGTGCAGGCCTCCCCCTGGGTTCCATGCACCACTGGAGACTCTCCTCCCCCAGCCAGCCCCGATCTAACTGTCCAAACTCCCCCCATCCACCCCCTCCTAGCCAGGTCTTGTGTGGAAGTGTGATTGCCGTTAAAGTCCCACCCCCCCTATTTGTTTAGGAACCCAGATTCAACCGGTGAGTAGAGAGTATCTGGTGTGGGGCTTCAGCCTGGAATGAGATTCAGGAGGAGGCTGGGAAGAGCGATAGTGGGAGCGGGGACCAATTCGCTGCACCATGGGCTTCTGGTTTGTACTTGCCCCCTGGGCCGAATGTTGCCAGTCAGCCCCTGCCTCGGCCTCTTACTTCCGGCCAGGTATTATGTGTTTTGGTTTTCAATCTATGTTTACTACTAATAAATTTCCATTCCTAGGATCTTATGACCACTTAGATTCATAAGTACTATATCTGACACTTGAAAATTGTATTGGTTTATTTCTGTGAACATTGGATAATCCTGTTATGTATACATTTGGTTCTTCTCAGTGTTTTTGCTGATGATTCCCATAAACATTTTTTTTCCATATGTGATAGTATTGTGTGCTTAGGATGCTGTAGCCCAAGATGGTTTATAACCACCTTTCTGGCCCTATGCAAGGTTTTTATACTGTTTTTTGTTATCCTTTGTAATAAAGTACAAGTGTCTCTGCGTCCAGTCCCTGTGCCCGTGGGATTGCGCTACTGCGCATGTGCCCCACGGACAGCCGTTGGGACTTGAAATGCAGAGACTTCAGGCGGCCGGGCGAAACTGTTGATGCGGCGGGTGCGTGCTCGCGTGGACTTACTTCTAAGCGGCAGCGGCCGTTACAAGCGGCAGCGGCCGTTACAAGTGGCAGCGGGTGAGCGATGTCAAGCGAGAGCCGCTCGGTCAGCTCTGCGCATGCCCCCGATGTTGCTAGGGCAACAGGGACGCTATGCGCAGAGCTGGCTACGTCATGCGGCTCTCGCGTTGTTAGAAAATAAAAAAGAAAAACGAGATAAGCAAGAGCCGCTCAGTCAGTTTGTCCCCCACATTGCTAGGGCAACAGGGACGCAGAGCTGACAAAGTCATGCGGCTCTCACGTGATTTAAAAAAAAAAAAGTTACAAGGGAGAGTGGCTCAGTAAGAACTGCGCATGTCCCCGAGGTTGCTAGAGCAACAGGGACGCAGTGCACAGTGCATGACAGGTCGGACAAGGAGGCTGATGAGAGAGAGACTTAAAGATATTAAAAGGACATTGTATGAGGAAACTTATACTTTGAATTGCATGAGGAAACTTATACTTGGCAAACCCTTTGACTGTAATTATTGTGGTGAAAAAAGCGAATAGAGCTATGATTAATTTTTAAAGGAAAAAAGCTGTTGCTGTCAGGAAAAGGATCATTTAAACAGAGGAAAAAACCTGTCACACTCAGCAAAGCAAATCTGCGACTGTAGAGACGCTGTTAAAGGGACATTGCCTGATTGGAATCTACCACTGTAAGTGCATTACTGTAAAAAAAAAAAATGCAGAACATAGACACGCTATTAAAGGGACATTTATAAGCAAACTGACTTTAGTAGCAAAGTACGCCTACAGAAAATCTGCGAGTGTGATTGCGAAACCGTAAAAAAAATGAAAGTAAAGACACGACATTTGCAAATAGAAAGACTGCAGACGCAAAATACGCCTGAATGAAATCTGCGACTGTAGATGCATTACTGTAAAAAAAAAAAAAAATCGCATAACATAGACACGCTATTAAAGGGACATTTATAAGCAAACTGACTTTATTAGCAAAGTACACCTTCCTGGAACAAGTCTGTTTTTACAAATGTTTGACCACATATGTTCTAGCGCCAGTTAATTTAATGGGCTTAATCTTGTCCGGGTCTAGTTTGGTCTATATATCTGTTTACTTGAAATTCTCAATAAGAACTTATTGAAAACTAAATATTAGGCCAGTAGATGGCAGCCTTAGCACAGCCAAGGCAGATGCCTCCTGCGAGCAGCCTCTGTAAAGGAACAGTATACAGCTAAGCATTGTATAAAAACTCAGGGTGGAAACCAGGCATGCGGAGGGTGTGTTGATGTCACAAGGGGCATGGCTACACATTTTGGGGTGGAAGGGCCCCTTTTTCATCACACCTGCTCACATGAGAGCTCTCTTCCACAGATTCTTGCCCTGGCCATCTTCCAGAATTTCGTCAACAAGGTCTTTTGTGACATCTGTCATTGTATACATGGATGATATTGATTCATCATGATACGATGAAGCTTTGGGACAACTGCTTGTACAAGAAGTAGGAGAAGTGCCTCTTCAAGCAAACCCAGGTTCCATTTCCTGGCTACACCGATCAAGGTTTGCTCATAGATTTTGCCAGATATTGGGTTATTTCTGACTGGCCTTAGCCCTCAGGACTCAAAGTAACTCAGTGCTTTTTTGGGTATACTGATTCTTATTGCCAGTTCAATAGTGATTAACTTACTTTTGTGGCCCTTATCACATCCCTGGCATGAAAGGGACTAATGTGAGAACCTGGCTCCTCAAAATTGTCAAAGCTTTTCACAACCTCAAAGCAACCTTTTTCTCTGCAGCTGTCTTTCAACTTCTGGACCTCACCCAGAATATTTTCACTGGAGATAGATGCTATGGGGTTGATTTAATAAAACTGGAGAGTGCAAAATGTGGTACAGCTGTGCATGGTAGCCAATCAGCTTCTAGCTTCAGCCTGTTCAATTAAGCTTTGAGCAAAATAAACCTGGAAGCTGATTGGTTTCTATGCACAGCTGCACCAGATTTTGCACTCTCCAGTTTTGGTAAATCAACTCCTATGTTTCTCAGAGTGAGGGTCATTCTACTTTAAGGGCAAGTTCCGACCTTGAGCTTTTTCTCTCTTAAAAGTTTTCTGATGCAGAAAGAAATTACACCATTTAAAACTGGCAACTGTTGGCTATTAAATGTTGTCTTGCAAGAATGGTAACATTTTTTAGAGGGTTCCCCACATCCCATTATCATTTATACAGATCCTACAAATCTTCGATAGGTTTGAATAGACTGCCAAAAGGGAAGGAGCTGGGGGCAGGAACACCATATACAGTATGTACTGTAGATCCTTAGTTGGTTGATGTGTAATATCATTGCTGAAGTATTTTCTGAGCTGTCTCCCAGTGTAAAATGCATCTAGAGGCTTTGAGGGTGAAGCTTGTTGCGTGATGCCGAGAAGTTAGATCTGCCAAGAAGTTTAGAGTTTTCTCCCATTTTTCCATTGATAGTATTTTTTTCGGGGTTCTGTGTGGAATTACGTTTTTTTTGGGAGAAAAAAGAGGATCCTTTTATGGGTGGGGAAGGGTGTTCATAGATTTGAATGGTGTCAAGAGTAAGGGGGAGGTCCAACCAAGTGATAGCGGCTAGGTCACGCCACAACATAGATACTTGAAGAAGTCCTTATTGGGTATGTTATTTTTCTCATGGAGGGCTTGGAAGGGGCAAACTTTTCCTTCTTGTAGGATGTTCCCAATTGTGTTGGCACCAGCTGTTGACCAGGAGGGCAATGACAGGTTTTTATAGTTGCGTTCACTGTGCTTAAAAAGGATGCAGCTAGTCGTTGTTGTATCCTTATAGCAGCTAGTAAGGATTTGTGGGATGACTGAGGGCAGTTTCTTCTATTTGTGTCTACAGAGTACGAGAGGTGAGCGACCACCAGTGTTGAGTCTGGTTTAGGAGAGTGGCTTTGTAATAGTTCTTTAGATTCGGAACTCCCATTCCTGCTTTAGCAGTTGCAGTGCACATTATGGAATGTTCGATCCTGGGATGTTTGTTTTCCCATATAAAGTTTGGTTAGGGTGCGTTGGAGTGTATCCAATTGAGAGGATAAAAGTTGGGTTGGGAAGGTTTTGTACAAGTATAGTAAATGTGGCAAGAGAAACATTTTAGATAACACTATCCTACCAGTCCAGGAAGCTCAGTAGATCGAAGGGAGAAGCAGATGTCTAGTAACTTCTTGAGAAGTGTTTCAAAGTTTGTGCTTAGGGTGTTGCATGAGGGGACAGTGAGCTGTATCCCTAAGTAAGCAAGCAATGAGGATGGGGCCCAAGGAAACGGGGATATGCGAGTTATAGTAAATTTTGTACCTTGATCTAAGCAGATACCTATCAAGTTAGTTTTAGAGCAGTTACTGTAACTTTGTATAAGGATAACTGCCCAAAGTGTGTCAAAAGGTCATGGAGTGCTGGGAGGGACTGGAGAGGGTTGGTCATAACTGCGATGACATGTGAGTGTGGTCTGTATTCCTGGGATCAGGGGGTGGGATCTTATGGCTGCCGCAAGAGGTTCCATCACTAGGGCGAATATTAGTGGGGAAAGGGGGCATCCCTGTCTTGTGCCGTTCGAGATAGCGAAGGGGTCAGATGTCATACCAGACGTCCATAATATCACTGACGGATGAGAGTACAAGGCTAGTATTGCTGTGTAGATGTTGCCTAGAAATCTAAATTTTTGAGGACGGATTTAAGATAGGTTCAACGGACTCTGTCAAACGCCTTCTCTGGGTCTAAAGAGAGGAACAGAGAAGGCGTTTTGTGATATTCAGCCTATTGTATGAGGTCCAAGCTTCTTCTTGTGCAAGGCGAGGATCTTTGCATAAATTTTAGGATCAGAATTAAGAAGTGAGATAGGCCAATAGTTAGCTGGGTCATCGTGGGCTTTGCTGGGTTTTGGGATAGTGACAATATAGGCTTCTAAGGATTCTTTTGGAATATTGCCTGTTTGCATGATATGGTTGAAGGAATTGCAAAGGTGCGGTGTCAGGGTTTCTGCGCACATTATGAAATATTCATTACAATAGCCAGTGAGTGGATCGCTTTTAGGATTTCCATTGTGGAAAATGGGGCATTGAGGTCCACTTCTTGGTCAGGGGTAAGGTTGGGGAGTTGTAGCAGTTCAAGGAAGTGGAAGATTTTGATAGGGTCTGGAGTGGGAGTAACTGTAGAGGTGTTTTAGTTGTATAATGATGCATAGAAGTCCCAAAAGCAGTTGGCAATTTTAGAAGCGGCAGCTTTGCGTTTCATTTGCCTAGCTAGGAGGGCACCTGGTCTATTCCCAGAGGTATACCAGTTGACTTTTAAAAATTTATTATGGTGATCAAAGGAGGCATGTAGCAAGCGGGTAGTGCTTGCGTTGTTAGGGGAAGTTTTATTTGTTTGTTCAAGTTTGCGTACCTGATCAAGGAAGCGGTTGTATTTCTCAGTTCACATTTCTCTTGGGCCCCAAGCCTAATGAAAACACCTCTCATAAAAGCTATATGCGAGTTCCAAACCAATACATTATTGGATACAGAATTGACATTGTTAGCAAAGTAATTCTCCAACTCCAGTTTGATTTTTTCCAGTTAGGTTGAGATAAAAGGGAAGTGTTTATGCACCAGATGTTGGACTGCTTGCCAGATCAATTGTTTGAGATAGTGATCGTAACTGGTGCATGGTCCGACCATGTTATTAGACCTATTTCTGCTTGGGAAACGGTTTGCAAGGTGTATTTGTGTAGCAGGAAAAGATAGATCCTGGAGTAGGATTTTATGCAGCTGAATAGAAGGTAAAGTCCCTTCCGGTCCCATGTAAACACCTCCAGGGATCATATAGATCTTCTAGTTGTGTAAGTGTGGAGAGTGCCAAGGATATTTTTCTGGGCTGGCTGGAGAAATCAAGTTCACTGTCTATGGTGTCATTGAAATCACCGCATACAATTATTCGTTCCTTCGGATAGTGGGATAATTTGTTCATAATCGTTTTGAAAAATTGTTTTTGCTGGGAGTTGGGAGCATATATGTTAGCTATGACAAATGGTGTATTGTCAAAAAGGGCGTCTAGTATTATATACCTTCCATAGGGATCAGCATCAAGGTGATGAAGCTGGAAGGATAAGGAATTGTGTATGGCAATCATGACTACCCTCGGAGGGCTTTATCTTGCATAAAGTGTGTTTATTGAACGCATAGGATGTCTGTTTTTTGGTTGATGGTTTCTCGGCAGAGTCAGGATCTCTTAAAGGGGCTGTTAAGACCATTTACATTAATAGTGTTGATGCAGATGGATATTGTAATTAGAAAGATTGGCCTTGGATAAGAGTAAGGTAAGGAGGTAGGTATACCTCCATTTGGCATATGTACTGGGAGGTGAGGAACAGTATTTAGACTCAGTCTAGAGTTATCATAAACAGTAGGTTATAGCTAAACAGACAGTTGTATTTATCACAAAGAAGAAGAAAAAGAGAAAAAAAACAGAACCAGTGAAACCAGGTGAAGGCTGTGTGTGCGTAGCACACTTCATGCCAGGGTGTGTGATAACCATAAAATAGATCAACAAATAAGTAGAGTAAAGCATATTGGTCCACAGTCCTGGGCTCAGGTCAATTGATCCATGAGAAGTTAGACAGCTTCAGAAGAGGGGTGTGGATGGCAGTTTTTTGTGGTAATATGAGCAATGGGTGGGTTTTATATTTGCTGTGCAGCCTGTTGTTCAGATTTTATGGGTTGAGGTAATACTTGGAGGTCCTGTAGATGATGAGGGTGTCAGGCCCCAGTTATGGAGCATCTTGTAGCCATCTTTTGGGGATTTGATGGTAATTTGTTGGGTCTAATTTGTGACCAGCAGTTTGGACTATGTTGTGCTCCCTTAGTAAAGCAGTAATGGGGGTGTATTCTTTCCTCCTTTTGGAGGTTGTGGCAGAGAGGTCTTGGTATAGGGCTATTCCTGCATATGGAGATGAGAGCGTGTGGTTGGATCTAGCTGCTCTTAGCAGGTGTTCTTTAATGTGATAAAAGTGGACCAGAGTTAGCTCATCTCTGGGGACCGTGTCAGGCAAATGCGTTGGCTTGGGGTTTCTGTGTGCTCTGTCCATCAGTAGATCTCTAGGGGTAAGATCTGGAATGAGCTTTAGGAATAGCTGCTGCAACTAAGGTGTGAGGTCTTGTGGCTTAACAGCTTCAGGTATTCCCCTTATTTTTAAGTTATTACGATGAGAGCGATCCTGTAAATCTGCAATTTTTAACTGTAACTTGCAGATCATGTCTGCCTGTCCCTCATGTGTTTCCACTATTTTGTCATGTGCTTTTATGACAACCTCTAGCTGGGATTCCATGTGGTCCGTGCGGTCCTCTATACCATTCATTCTGTGGGTGAGGTGGGATACTGAGGAGTGTAACCCAGAGTGCAGGCCTGCTTGAAGACATAGTAGCATTGCCTTGATGGTAGCTTCCTTCCCTGCATCAGGCAGGGGCATCTGATGCAGGGAAGGAAGCTAGGAGGGAAGTGTGCTCTGCTGATTTGTCTGACTGTGCCTCAGATCTATCTGCCAGTGATGTTTTTTGATGAGGGCTGTTTCTGTAATGAGTATGCAGAAGAGCCTGCTGCTCTCTTACCTCAATCAGATACTGGGAAGTTGTCTTGCTGCTGTGTGGATTCCTCCATGCCAGAGATGCTGTCCTCTTCTTGTGCATTCTGTGGCTGTGTATGTTGAAGGAGGAGAGCAGCTGCTCTCCTCTGCACTATCTTGTACCTGCCTGCCCAGTGGCTGCATGAAGAAATAGGTTAGGCGGCGTGGTCTCGATGGCTGTTTTTTGCCGCAGGTCAAAGCCTGAATGTTGCCCGATACTTGTGTCCCCTCCTGGAGGTGGAAACAGCTGTCTGTATTGCTGTGAGCCACTGCTAAGTCCCAGTATGGCATGGAGAATTAGAGCCAAGCGACCTTGATGGTCAGCAGCTTGGACATGCCCCGCCTTATACTATATTTATTGCAAAATGTTTCCATTTAGAATTCAAATTCATTTTCAAATTCAAATTCATTTTCAAATTTGGATAATTTATTTCATTATAATTTATTATGGATTAGTTGAAATTCATTATTTTTGTTATTTGGAAATTCAGGTATATCTGAATTTCAGAAAAAATAATCTCCAAAAAGAGAGTTAAAAGTAAAAAAGAAAACACAAACATTGAAGAAATTTCTTATCTTCCTGCTGGCAATCTTTTTCTGAATGTCTGAACAATTTATGTAAGATGTCTAGGTTGCCCAATTCATTACTGTGGCCAACCTATGTGATATCTTTGCAGTCATGAATGAAGAAGAGTCAACCTTTGAGTAAATGATTCTTTGCAAGTCTAAAGCCACATTTTACAATATTTTTAATATAAAAGTTGACCAGAATAAAACTTTTATTTTTCATCTCTCATCCTCAGTATTGACAGATTATTAATTCCTTTGAATGTGCTTATAAAACATAAAGATTGTAGTACTTTTGTTGAGGGTAATGGGCCTCTCTGCTGTCATTTTTACCACGCTGTAGCAAATAAGTCAATTAGCATGGGAATACATCTAATTAATAATTAGGTTTGTAATTTCTTCAAACATCACTTTGATGAATCAGCCAGTTTCATAAATGATTCATGCCAGAGGGAAAACAAATTTGCATTGTGATTAGCGTACAGCTAATATGAGTTGATGCCAGTATTTGTGTTTCTCATATCTCAGACACTTCACACTGTGATGACTGATGCTGAGATGTGTTATAAGCTCAAACTATTATGCAAGATATGTTATACCAGCACAGTCTGTGGAAGAGCTTGTGTGTAAGGAGCAGCAATTAACTGATAAGTCACATGCTTAGATTTAACACTGCATATCATTTAATCAAAACATATACAGTGCTATTATTAATGTTCAGTAGGATGCCACAAAAGGTCCAACATAATATCTTCTGCTACTGCAATATTAACTGCATATATTTTTCTAGCAGGATTGGCTGCCAAGGAATGATTACTGAAACTTTTGAATGCATGGCGATACTACTGTAAGGTTAAAGTATAACTAAAGACAACACTTTTTGTTAGCTTTGGATAGAATGGAGAGGGATTACAATACCTGTCAGTTTTTATTGCTGCCTGTGCCCCTATTAGGGAGATTTACTTTCTCTATCTGTCCTTTTTACCATTATTTGTACATAAAAGTAAAAGTACAAAACAAATGTTAGGTTGTGTAGTAGAGGGGAATTCTTGCAATAGGGACACTAGTTCTGGAGACCTGGGGGCCCCAAGGGGTTCCTTTAATTTGCAGGGATTTCATATTTCTGTTTTGGCTATGGCAAATTAAGGTAAATCTCCTCAATGAGACACAGTTGGCAAAAAAACAAAACAAAAACACAAAACTGACAGGAGTTACAGTATAACCCTTCCTCCTCTATCCAACATTTTTCAAACGTTTTGCCTATACCGTAGTTCTACTTTAAAAGGCAGCCCTGGACTGTCCATGTTTCTACATATACAATATTTGCCAAACTTTTTACACCAGTAATGTTCTAGGAAAGTATTTGGTGCAATTAGGTAGCTTACATTTTACGTAATAGGTCAGGTTGAAAAAAAAGAACACTGGCCATTATCCACTGAGTTTGACCAACTAAAAACAAATAACCTAAAAACCAAATTGAGCTTTTTTTCAATAAAACTGTGTTAAATAATCCATGCTTCCAACAAGCTCTACTGGCATATGCCTATTTTGGCAGGTTGCAAGCTTAGTTTTGGTGAATGGGCAATTAATAACTACAAACCAGTTAGTGAAGGAGAATAAGTGATTGCGGAAGAGAGATCTAGGGGCAATAAATATGAGTAAAGTAAACAATAAATAGCCATACCATAGGTCCTCTGTACCTATATTTAAGGTGCTTATATTTACATCAAGTGACAGGTACTCAATTTGAAAATTTTAAAAATACAAAATTTTCCCTTGTGCAAGCATAGTAAAGATTGTCTCACTCAAAGGCTCTATCTCATGTATATGGGAAGACATGTCCATGATAGATAAGTACCACCAATGCTAATCATTGTGTAAATCTGTAAGTTTAATGTAAGTTTAGCAAGATGAGATAACAACTAAGGTGTCTATAGAGTAGTAGCAGTAGTAAAACAAATCAGAACTGTAGTGTTGACACAATATTACCTGGCTTTATGTTTTTGGTAGCATAAGCATTGTGTCTTATAACAACAAGGACATTATCAGAACATTGGAATAGAACAAAGAACCTTTGCCAGTGGCTAATTCACACAACTTGTGTATTTTTTTCTTATTGCATCCCCTAAAGCATGACGGTTGTTAAGGGTATCAAGCAGAACAAAGGTCTTTGGGTAATGGGTATTTATTGTATATATTGTAATATTAACCTTCTGTGTGATGGGTATAGGTAGCTTTACATTCCCCTCTTGCTATGACATGCATTCATTTATTTGCCAGATGGTGGCTCATATTAAATACTGTAGAGAAAAGGCAGTACTTTTTTCATATCTGTTTTCTACTGTTTCTATCTCTCTGTTTCAGCCTCTACTTTCTTTTGTTTCAGCCTCTGTTAATTGTACACGGGTCTTAAATTTGAATTTTCACAAAGGCTAGCTCCTTAAAAGGATGAATCGGGTAGCTAAAAGTTTTTGTATGTAAAAAAACTTAGGCCCAATCCTAAAGATCAACTCTAGGCAGAACAAAACACTTTATGTTAATAATTGTAATAATCCAGGTATTCATCATATCGTATTGTTATATAATCCAATGTTTTTATAAGAAATTATTGTATGCTCTCTTTGAGCCTTATACAGCTAAAAATGTTTCCTTGAAAAAAAAAGATCAATCCTGAACTTTTAATGTTACCTTACTAGAATTATGTGTAGTGGTACACATACCTGCAAACCCCTACATTATTGAAAGAGACGTCACTTCAAGATCTTTAGATGTATAGACACACATCTAATAAATATTTAATATGCATTATGAAATGCATTCTTTTTATTATGATAGCAGAATTGTATAAAATAAGCGGCATACTTCATAGTGTTGGGTTTATCACATTTGAAGGTTCACTTTAGGTTTTAAACAATGCCGTTGACTTTTAGTTCCTCAAAATAAATTATTTAGTTATTGCCAAAATAAATTGTTTAATATGTGAATTCACCATAAAATGTAAAGAGGTTTATTAACTGAATAGAATAAAAATGAAAGCTGCAAAATTATAGAACATATTATTTGACTTTTAGATTGGAATTTAGAAGCATTGGGCGTTACAATGTAATTTGCTGCTGTAGATGCAACAGCTAGAACTCTATTCGAATATAAATAACAATGTAATATAATTGTTAATTACTTTGCGTTTTTTTTTTTTTTTTTTTAATTTCTTCTTAAAAAGTTAAAGGGACCCCTCTAGTGGGCGGATTTTAGGTATGCAAACTAAGCATCTGGGAATAACAGAAATTAAAGCAATAAAATACATTTAAAAGTTGTTACTTTTAGCCACAGAATATTTTGTCAGATTAAGTCATTGTTATTGGCTTGATAGCATTTCATTAATAAATAACTTGTTTCCCACGTTACATAGTTACATAGTTAGTGAGCTTGAAAAAAGACATGAGTCCATCCAGTTCAACCTATGATGTGTGTGTGTGTTTGATGTTAACCGTACATTGTATACACCTTTATGTTGTGGTCTCTAAGGTGCCCATCTAATATATTTTTTTTTAAATATCAATGCTCTCCGCTGATACCACTGCTTGTGGAAGAGGATTCCACATCCCCACTGCTCTGACAGTAAAGAACCCCCCACGCATTTTAAGGTTAAACCGTTTCACCTCTAGTTTTAGTGAGTGGCCATGTGTCTTATTGTATTCCCTTTCTCTGAAAAGTTTGTTCCTTATGCTAGAGTCACCAGTACAGTATTTGCACATTGATATCATATCCCCTCTCAAGCGTCTCTTCTCCAAAGAGAATAAATGAAATGAAAAAAACGAAAAAAATTTCACTCAACTTTTTTTTTTTTTTTCATGAAACAATGGAAAAGTAATTGTATTCAGTGCCTCATTTCAATTTTTAATAAAGCCCCACAAACAGCATAAACGATCCTAGCTTCAGCACAGTAATGTTGTTTACCTATAGCTTACAGTGTATCTCTACGTAGAACTTCATTTTGGAAGTTTTGGGGAAGGGTTAGACCCTGTGCCAAGTTTTTGTTGCCGTTTGTGTCCCCATTGGGGACATCAACCACACTATTAGCCCTGGTGACCATTGCCACTGAGAAAGAAAATGAGGAGAAAGTCAACATTTTACAGTTGTCCCGAGAACAAGAGTTGAGGTTAACCTTCCAAGGGGGACACCTGCTCCGGAATAGGAAGGGAACTCTAAGAAGGAATTCCCCTCCCTTTGACTTCCTGTTGCATTATTGGGATGTAAAGTGAAGGGAAATTTCCACAGTGGTACATAGGTAACAAAAAATAAACTGACAGGGGTTTTAACCCTTCCTCACTCTATCCAAAACAAATAGAAATACACTTTAAAGAAAGAGAAAATGCTAAATATGTGTACTAAGCCTGTACTAACTGGCTACACCATAGCTATTGTTGAAGTTATATCCCATTTTCTACACTTTCATACTGTTACTTCTAAAGTGAGCCAGTATATCTTTTTAAGCTGCTAGGAAAAAAAAATGACAGCCTTTGTTCATTGGAAGGGAATGGATGACCAATGGGCATTGGTTAACTCTAAAGTTGGGAGATTACTGGCATAGGATAATGCAGGTGACAGTTCTGGAGAACTGAAAGAGAGAAAAGTGTATTACAAACGTTTACAGGATGATAAAAGAAAGCATTTAAATGAAATTAAACTAGAAATATATAACATATCTTCAATTAAATTCAGGACTTAGAACTTATTTTTGGAAGTTTTGGGGAAGGGTTAGACCCTGTGCCATGTTTTTGTTGCTGTTTGTGTCCCCAGTAGGGACATCAACCACACTATTAGCCCTGGTGACCATTGCCACTAAGAAAGAAAATGAGGAGAAAGTCAATATTTTACAGTTGTCCCGAGAGCAAGAGTTGAGGTTAACCTTCCAAGGGGACACCTGCTCCGGAATAGGAAGGGAACTCTAAGAAACAATTCCCCTCCCTTTGAGAGATTCCCTCTAACTTCCTGTTGCATTATTGGGATATAAAGTGAAGGGAAATTTCCACAATGGTACAAAGGTAACAAAAAATAAACTGACAGGGGTTTTAACCCTTCCTCACTCTATCCAAAGCAAATAGAAATACACTTTAAAGAAAGAGAAAATGCTAAATATATGTACTAAGCCTGTACTAACTGGCTACACCATAGCTATTGTTGAAGTTATATCACATTTTCTACATTTTCATACTGCTACTTCTAAAGTGAGCCAGTATATCTTTTTAAACTGCTAGGAGAAAAAAAATGACAGCCTTTGTTCATTGGAAGAGAATGGATGACCAATGGGCATTGGTTAACTCTAAAGTCGGGAGATTGCTGGCATAGGAGGATGCAGGTGACAGTTCTGGAGCACTGAAAGAGTGAAATGTGTATTACAAACATTTACAGGATGATAAAAGAAAGCATTAAAATGAAATAAAACTAGAAATATATAATGTACCTTTAATTAAATTCAGGGTTAGAGTGACATTTGGCAACTAATATGTAGAAATATTACTATGCAGCTCAACATTCAGTAACTTACAGCAGTAAAATCACACCACTGAGCACCCCTTTAGGGAGTAGAGCTCCCTTACCACAGACACTACAAAAGCTAAGCTCATTATCTCACCATTTATTACTACTTGTAAATATTACAATTTAAATATAAGCTTCCATCTCAACGTTGTCCTTTGATCTGCTTTATCTACAACCCTGTGCTCACTCACGGATTTAAAGAACAGCTTTAAATGGTTTAGACAGAGAGGCTTCTTTATACAGTATCTTCGTGGATAATTATAACATTCTTTTAATTAAAAATTTTAGGAACTAGCACATCTCCCTGCCTTCTGAATATTTTCAACAACTCCGAGTGTTCAGCTTTGTGCATCTACTGGTGCCTAGAAATACTGAAATAAAACCTGTGTTTTTTATAACTGGAATGGGTGGCCATTTTAAACCTTTATGGAATAGTGTCCAAACCACCTGAAATGTTATTGAAGTTTATGTCCAAATGGTACAAAGATTTGCAAAGTATTTCTCGCTATTCTGTCTATATTTCATTTTGATTATCTGCTTTGTTTTAGAGAATGATCAAAGTAGAGAAAAAAGCCTATATTTGGTGACATTGTTCAGTTGTTTCTAAGTTTTCTGTTTCAATATTTTTATTAAAGTGTAGCACCCTCCTAGGTAGGTGCTAGGAAAACGCATTTGGTGGCTCTGTTCTGCTTATCAGGAGAGCCTGATCTTTTAGTTTAGCCTGTCACATGTTTCCAGGTGGGATTTATTGGGTCTAAACCTAACCAATAGCACACCAGGGTTTATGGGAGGGAGTATGTGATAGGGTGTCTTTGGCAGGAAGCAGAGTCCCAGGAGGAGGCAGATGGCTGGTCTCTCATCCTGCAGGTGTGAGGAAGGTGGTTCAGGCAGTTGGCCTATTGAACTGGGTAAGGAGCTGAGCTGCAGAGGATCCAGAGTGCTGACAAGTGGAGCTGCTGGCAGAATCATCTTGGGAAAAACCGTATCGTGAGTACCAGGAGATCTGCCTAGGGGGCTGCCTAGGAGAGGGGACCACTCCAGAGAAGTCAGGGGATCAATGAGCTAGCTCACACAGGGAATGTATCAGTGAAAGGGGGTGCCGTGTAGTTGACCCTGAAGATTAGGAACAAAGGGGGTGCCAGTAAGGGCCCTGAAGTTGTTCTGCAGTACAGAACAGTTTACCTCAGCATATTTTACCTCAGAAAGTTCATTCAGTCCTGCATCACAGTCTGTGACAGACTGAAGCAGCGGCCTAGCTGTGACTAGCGTTACTCAGTGTTACTCAGCATTACTCAGCATTTTCAAGTCATCCCAGCCTATTGTGCATAGTGAATAAAGTTGGTGTATCCCACTCATTCCCTTCTCATATCCAATCTGTCATGTTGTTGTTAATGGTAACCCAGGGGAACCCGTAATCAGCAGCTCCCAAGTGAGTAGTGCTACAGAAGCTTAAAATATAAGTATCAGGATCAACAGTTAAGATTGGACTGTATCAACCACATTAAGCAATGATTGTCAAAAAGAAGAGAAAATAGTGCACTAACCATAAAACAGCTAGGTAACAGGCATATAGAAAAGTAATCAATGTCCAGCTAACATTCACAAAAGACATATATGCTCTCTGTCACACTATTCACATTTCAGACATTGGGTGAATAGCATTGAAAATGTAAAGACTGTCTAGAACAGGGGTCTTAAAACTATGGCCCTCCAGTTGTTCAAGAACTACAATTCCCATCATGCCTAGTCATGTCTTTGAATGTCAGAGTTTTCCAATGCCTCATGGGATGTGTAGTTCTGCAACAGCTGAAGGGCCGTAGTTTGAGGATCTCTGGTCTAGAACAATGGGTAATTAATCGAAACCTGCAAAAATTAGACATTGATACTTGATCAAAATACACTATATTACCAAAAGTATTGGGACACCTGCCTTTACACGCACATGAACTTTAATGGCACCCCAGTCTTAGTCCGTAGGGTTCAACATTGAGTTGGCCCACCATTTGCAGCTATAACAGCTTAAACTCTTCTGGGAAGGCTGTCCTTCTGTTAGGAGTGTGTCTATATAAATGTCTGACCATTCTTCCAGAAGCACATCTGTGAGGTCAGGCTCTGGTGTGAAATGAGAAGGCCTGGCTCACAGTCTCTACTCTAATTCATCCCAAAGGTATTCTATCTATTTTAGTGCATCTTATGAAGCATATTACCATTTCCTTATAATGTAATCTGGTATCGTATCTGTGACTCAGCCTGTCCTCCAACATGGGTTGCTTTTTATGCAACTTCTTCTAATGCAGAGTCTTCGACCCTGCATTGGCATTTTTTCCATCCCTCACCTTTTTTCCCTCATCCCCTATGGAGGTTTTTTCCTTTTTTTTCCTATGGTGTTTATAAGTCTTGCACACGTGATCATATATGTTTGCTTTTTAATTCCAGCCTGTTATTGACTCCCCTTTAATCCTCCACCACCCTTTTAAATGGCACAGGTGTCGTTTGGCAGCCTAGCTGTATGTACACATATTCTTTTGATAATGCATTTTCCTCTGGACCTTTTTGAGGATTTGTCCTTTTGAGGCAAATGAATTGATTTGCACTCTTCTGTCATTGTTTTCAGTGGCAGATATTGGACGCTCGTGTTTACAAACTGGCTGGAATCTGTGCTTTTTGCAGCCCGTTGGTCACACTGTAATGATCCCTGCTCAATCTCTACTTTTTGATAGTAAATACTACCAATAAGTAGGTCTATACTAATATGTTGGTTACTCCTTTATTTTTGTTACTCCAATCTTTACCTCTGGCTCATATATATATTTTTTTCTTTCCGCTTTTTTTACTTAAATTGTTACACACAGTATATCAGGGTTCCAATTGTATGTGTCTGGCTTCGCTTTATTGCCCCCAGTTGTTCCATTATACTTTGACTGATTTTTACCCCCTTTCTGGCTACAGTCCCCTACTTCCACATATACAGATGGCAACATCTCTAAAATTCTTTTATGTTTTGATTATTTTCATCTTATTTGGCACTTCTGGAGCATCTTGGCTAGCTTAGTCAGTATGAAATCGAATGTGCAGGCAGATTAACATTGATACTGTATTTATAACTGTATTTAATTGTATTTTTAACTGTATTAATAACTGTATATAACTGTATTTTTTGGATTTATTTTTGTTCTTGTGTTAAAGAAATTCTATGTACACAATACATGAGCATCCCTGAAGAATGCAAACCTGAGTGCAAACCCGAAATCTCAAAATACATTGGACGTTTAATTTCTTCATGTATTTTACCTGGCTGACTTGTTTGTTGATATTCTTTAACTGAAGCCCCATTTTTGGGACATTGCCTAGTTGTAACAACCTTGCCAGTTAAACCTTGCCCGCCCCTTGCCCACCCCTGTCTATTTATTTGAGTGCACTTAAAACCAGTATAGGGCTGCTATAATTCTGAACGCATTTAGAGTTATTATACATTGCTTTTAGTTTATGATATAGAAGTGTACCTTTTTTTTTCTCCCCTTTTCTACTTGGGTATAATTATTTTACCCTGTTTAGCAGCCCATGTCTGAATTTGCCTGATCTTTTATTTAATTCTGTTGAAATTGCCATTTATGCTAGCCTGAATTGATAGATTAAGCAAGTTATCCCTAACCTGGTGTATGTGTTTTTTTTTACTGGCAATACCTCACTGCTAGGTGAAGTTTATTTTACATTTGTGGTGTTACTTGAGCTCACAGAAGGTGTGTCAGAGGGGCTGAGATTGTTATTGGAGTCGAGGCATGAAAAAAGGAACCCAAAATTACCAAGCGGCTCCTTCAGGGGTGGGGCTATACATCTCTTTGGCCCATTTCCCAATCACAGGGAGTTTAATAGAAGGCCAGTATCTGGGAATCAAGGCTCTAACTGCACAAAGAAAAAATTATTGAAGAAATAGAGCCTGACATTATTAGGGTCAAGGCGATCCCAGGCATCCACTCAAGTTTTATTAATGTTATTTATTATTAGCTTATTGTTTACCTGTGCTATTTCATTCCAAAGCAGTTTACCCCATAGCAAGTTTACTTCTACAGGGCAGCTCTCCTGTGTAGAATCCTATATATATATATACCTGATTCTGCACTTCTACCTGCAGGGGGCGCACATGCTCTGCTGGCGGGCAGCTTCTGTTTTTATAAATTACAACAGAAGCCGATCTGCGAGTGGCGAGCACTGGATGTACTCTGGCACCCTGTTTAGCAGCCTGTGTCTACATTTGCATGATCTGTTGTTTAATTTTGTTAAAATTGCCATTTATGCTAATCTGTCTTAATAGATTAAGCAAGTTATCCCTAACTTGGTGTGTGTGATTTTTTCTACTGGCAATACCACCCAGCTAGGTGAAGGGTATTTTACATTTGTAGTGTTACTTGAGCTCACAGAAGGTCTGTCAGAGGGGCTGAGATTGTTCTTGGATTTAAGGTGTGGAACAAGGAACCCAAAATTACCATGCGACTCCTTAAGGGGTGGCACTACACATGGGGGAACTCGTCTGGGATCCTTTTTTTTCTACTAACAAATCTCCACGAAAATGCCCCAGAGAGTGTCAAGATGTCCGGACCATTGCCGCTGAAACCCAGTGGAGGAAAATGGCCAATGGGAGTCAAGTGTTGTAATCCCTGGGGTGGCCTGGACCGAGGAAAAGATCAGGCAAGCTGTGATGACATTAGTCCCAGATCAGAAAGTGTGGGTGATAGACATCAAACCCAGTCAAGAAACTTCACAAAAATATTCCCTAATAGAGTGGAGGAAAGGGATTCCCACTTGTTTCCAAAGGGACAGGTCATGGTTCAATGGGGAAGTCAAAGCTCGTCTAATCCAGCTGAATGTGCCCGACATGAGTCCAGACGCTCAAGCCAAGCAGCTCCAGCCGAGGAAGCCACCTTACCACCACCAGTAGCCCTGATTGGGCCAGAGTTAATTTCAGCCTTGGGAGATTTTGTGATGAAATGGCAGAAGGATATCAAACTAATAAAAACTAAAAAAAATAAAACTAAATTAATTTTCCTGCTGTGCACATGTCTATACATTGGGTATCGGAAGCTCAGAATATTTTTGGGGAAACAGCCAGTGCCCGCTGGGGAAGAGGAGTATGAAACCTGGATGGAGAAAGCCATGCAGGCCCTGGAAAAATGGGATGTGCCAGAAGCCAGTGAGAGCTTGATAGGAACTGCTGCAGAATCTATCAGAAATCTCATGTTCAGGTAAACGCACTGCACAGCCTATGACTACCTTGCCATGTTACAGGAGGAGTTCGGACAAATAGAGAAAGCTGCAGACTTGATTTACCAATTTGAGCATGCTCTCTAATGTCAGAATGAGTGTCTGTCTGAGTATATCTGACAAATAAACAAAATGGAACCTTCAGCCATAGATAAAACTAGAATGCAACAGATCCTGAGAGGTGCTCTACTATCCTTAAAGTATCCTGAACTCATTAGGGTAGTGAGGAAGAAAGAGGCTATGTTTGAGTGCAAGAAAACTGCAACCTGGCCAGCATCAGCGTCTCTAGCTGACTTTGGGTCAGTGGAGGCAGCAGAGCCCAATTCATATATAGCCACTCTGAAATCCCAGATGGTACAAATTATGGAAATTATGAATCTGTTAGCAGACAAAATCACTACATTGTCTAGTGAAAGTACTCTGGGATACAGCCAATCTTCAACTCTTACCATTGCCTCTACCATGAAACCAATGAATTAAGGGGTTTGTTTCAAATGCGGAGGAATGGGACATTACCAATGTGATTGTTCAAGTCCACCCAAGTCTGAAAGCCAACGCCAGAAACCAGTAGGAAACTTCAGAGGGCACCAGTAAAGAAGCCAACTGAGTGCCCATCCTCTACAGATAGTTCCAAAGTTAAAGATGCAAAGAAACCGCAGATGAAGTCCAAACTCTTTCCTTGCTGTTTCTGAACGACCAGAGAACCCGCTACCATTGACCTTGGGTGACCGACTTCAGAAAGTCAGTGCACACCAGCCCTCCGGGGCCCCACTGAGGCACAAAAAAAACTGGTAGAGAATCAAGAAAGGAGCATGAATACAGACAACAGGACAGAGTAGCCCCACTGCTCCTGGTACATTCAAGACTAGTGGGACCTTCTCCCATTGTGACAATCCAAGTTGAAGGCATCTATACAAAGGCCCTTCTGGACACGGGGCACAAATTACCCTGTTATATCGAGACTTTAAAGACAGGCACCTCAAACACTTACCCCTGCAGAAATTGGAGGAACTAGAGATATGGGGTATTGTAACCCAGAATTTCCCATATGATGGATACCTACCGATCAAGTTGACTTTTTATTCCTCCATGGCTGGACAAACAGAAACATTTTATACCCTAGTCTTTGTATGTCCTCACCCATCATAAGCCAACAAGAGTTCTCTGATAATAGGAACTAACACTGATCTCGTCAGAAGCCTGCTCCCTCCACTTGCAACAAAGTCCGACACCCCAACCAAGGGAATGCACCTTATGCTGAGACAAGTGTTTCAGCACCTACAATAGTACAGAGAGCCCCAGCTGAAGGAGTAGGAAAGATTTGGCGATTAGACAGAAGTGAGAAGATACTACAGCCTGGAGAGGTGGTGTGTCGGCCAACCCTTGGCAAGCCTAGGAGATATTCTGAGTTCGCTGACTGTAGAGGACATATAAGCTCCTCAACCTTATATAGCATCAGGGGAATAGGCTACTATACCTGAAGCACCTGAGCCCAAACAGCAGAGAGAAAAGCGGACAATGCCCGCACCAAAAAGGCTGACTTACAATACTTTAGGTGAAAGTTCTGAAGAAGCTATCCTCACATCTCAGAGGACTCACAACCTGCCGATCCTTCCCACTACAGCTTTAGTGGAGGGTGACTCTATCTCACCCCCTGGCACATCTAGGTGGGCCATCCCAATATTGCTGGTTTGTGGGCAAGACAACCTTACCTCTTATGACAAATGGTGGGAGGTTCCCTTGCCAGGTTCATATGTGCATGCCAATTGCTTGTTTTTTTTACATTTATTGTTTTGTTTTTGCCTCCCGTTGTATTTTGAAAGCATGTAACAGGTTGTGGACAATTATATGTTTATGGACTCTGTCCCTCCTTTGGGGAACAAAAGTTCTTTGGTGGGGGAGTGTGTAACAGGCATGATTGATTGAGAAATGAAAGACCATTTGTCATGCAATTTGTCCTTTTGGCCACAAGATAGAGATGGGGAGATGCTGATTTGTCCTTCTAGAAAACTCAGAGACACAAAGGACACTTAAAAAAAGGGGAGTTTCAGGAAGTGCTGAGGAGGCTGAGGTGATTTTCAGAGAAAGAGAGAGACTGGGTCAGCAGAAACCCCCAGCAGTGTCTGGGGTCTGTTGTGAGAGGACGAGGCATAGGGTGTCGTCTCCAGAGTCCAGAGCTGGAGGGAGACCATGCCATTGGAAGCTACTACACTGTGGAAAAGCAGTTCTGGGACTGGAAAACTCAGACAGACAGAGCTACGGCTGGGATGCTGTATTTGCCATGCTGCCTGCCAGAGTCGCCCTAAGCGGGGGGATGCCTGATCAGAGGGGCAATGAACACAGTGTTACCAGGACTGGTGAGCGGTCTTGCAGCCACTACTTACTACCACTGCTAGGGATTAAAGCCACTAGGAGCTACCTAACCAGTGACCCTAGCAGCTCTAATACTGCCCGCCCGCAGGCCTTACTGATGGGAGCAACGCATTCCAGCAGGCTCCAATGAAACTTAGGACTAAGGACTGCACCTAGTTGTAACTACCTTGAAGCTACAGTATATCTGCTGGCCAGTTAAGGCGGTATCCCACCCTTGTCTATTCATTTGAGTGCACTCAAAACCAATATAGAGCTGCTATCATTCTGAAGGCCTTTAGAGTTATTATACATTGCTTTTAGCTTATGATATAGAAGTGTGCTGTTTTTTTTCTCCCCTTTTCTACTTGGGTATAGTTATTTTACCCTGTTTAGCAGCCTGTGTCTGAATTTGCCTGATCTGTTGTTTAATTCTGTTAAAATTGCCATTTATGCTAATCTGCATTAATAGATTTAGCAAGTTATCCCTAACCTGGTGTATGTGTTTTTTTCTACTGGCAATACCTCATAGCTAGGTGAAGGGTATTTTACATTTGTGGTGTTGTTTGAGAACACAGAAGGTGTGTCAGAGGGGCTGAGATTGTTCTTGGAGTCGAGGAGAAAAAGGAACACAAAATTACCAAGCGGCTTCTTTGGGGGTGGGGACTATACATCTCTTTGACCCATTTCCCAATCACAGAGAGTTTATTAAAAGGCCAGTATCTCGAAATCAAGGCTCTAACTGCACAAAGAAAAAGAAGAAATGGAGCCTGTCATTATTGGGGTCAAGGCGATCTCAGGCATCCACTCCAGTTTTACTAATGTTATTTATTATTAGCTTATTGTTTATCTGTGCTATTTCATCCCAAATCAGTTTAACTGCTTCAGGACTACTCCATAGCAGGTTTACTGCTAAAGGGCAGCTCTCCTGTGCAGAATCACGTATATATATACCTGATTCTGCACTTCCACCTGCAGATATATACCTGATTCTGCACTTCCACCTGCAGAGGGCGCATGTGTTTTGCTGGCGGCCCGCTTCTGTTGTGATAAATTACAACAGAAGCCTATCTGCAAGTGCCGAGCACTGGATGTACGCTGGCACTTGCCAATCATCAGTAAAACACACAAAACAGAGATCTGCCTATGTAAACAAGGCAGATCTCCATTCTGACAAGGGGAAAGAGATTAATTTTGGGTTCCAAAAATCAGGGATTAAAATCCATCACTTCCTCTAGTGAAAGCACCTTACACCTTACACAAAAACAATGGCTAGGCACACAGCTAACCATTTGATCAGCCCTAGATGTTTAACCCCTTCTCAGCCAGTGTCATTAATACAGTGACAGTGCATATTTTTAGCACTGATCATTGTATTAGTGTCACTAGTTCCTACAAAGTGTCAAAAGTGACATGTGTGATTGTCCACCACAATATTGCAGTTCCACTATAATTTGCTAATTGCCGCTATTACTAGAATAAAAAACATAAATTAAATAAAAATTCCAATCAATATACACTTATTGTTTTTTTTTGTTTTTTTACCAAAAACATGCAGCAGAATACATATTGGCCTAAACTTATGAAGAAATGTGATTTTTTATATTTTTCATTGGATATGTTTTATAGAAGAAAGTAAAAAATATTGTTATTTTAACCACTTGCCTACCGGGCACTTTCACCCCCTTCCTATCCAGGCCAATTTTCAGCTTTCAGTGCTCTCACGCTTTGAATGACAATTGTGCGGTCATGCTACACTGTAACAATATGACATTTTTATCATTTTTTTCACACAAATAGAGCTTTCTTTTGGTGGTATTTAATCATCTCTGGGTTTTTTATTTCTTACAAAAAAAAAAAGAAAAAAGACAGAAAATTTTGAAAAAAAAAGTTTTTCTTATTTTCTGCGAGTAAATTTTGAAAATAAATACATTTTTCTCCTTCACTGATGTGCGCTGATGAGGCGGCACTGATGGGCACTGATAGGCTGCACTGATGTGCACTGATGAGGTGGCACTTATGGGCACTGATGAGGTGGCACTGATGACGAGGTACTAATATGCCGCACTGATGAGCACTGATAGGCTGCACTGATAGGCGGCACTGATGAGCACTCATAGGTGGCACTGATGAGCACTGATATGTGGCACTGCTGGGCACTGAGAGTTGGCACTGCTGGGCACTGAGAGGTGGCACTGACGGGCGGCACTGATGGGCACTGAGAGGCGGCACTGCTGGACACTGATGGGTGGCACTGATGGACACTGACGGGTGGCACTGATTAGCACTGATGGGCAGCACCATCAGTGCCCACACTCAGTGCCCATAGTGCTGCCAGTCAGTGCTCATCAGTGCCTAGATGAGCAGGCACTGATGGGCACTGACTGGCAGAACTATGGGCACTGATTGTGGGCACTGATGGGGGGCACTGATAGCGGGCACTGTGGGCACTGATGGTGGGCACTTAGTGTATTTTATTTACCTTGTGTAATCAGGGCACTGGTGATCAGTGCCCTGATTACATTCCTCTGTGTCCCCGAACGGCCGATCGGCTCTGCTCCTTCCTCACACGCAGTCTCTGTATGAGGAAGGAGAGCTGGCGATGAGAGATGATCTCATATGTTTACATATGAGATCATCTCTCATTGCATGGGCCGATCACATGGTAAATGGCCGCTGTGATTGGCCATTTACCATGATCTGTGATTGGCTGTGTCCAAGGGACAGGGCCGACACAGATTTTCCCCGATGCGCGTTCGCGGGAGCGCGTGGGGAGCCTGTCTCTGGGAGGCCGTATAAAGACGGCCTCCCGGAAATTCGAGTCCGCGCTGTAGCCGTACTTCGGCTATAGCGCGGATCGGAAGAAGTTAAATTGTCTTTTTTTGTTTATAGCACAAAAAAAGGAAAAAAAAGCAGTGGTGATCAAATACAACCAAAAGAAAGCTCTATTTGTGTGAAAAAAATGACATTCATTTTTATTTAGATACGGGGGGCCGGATTTAAAGAAACTGCAGCTTCAAACATCTATGACGTGTTTCAGTTTCGCTGCGTTCAAATCAATTAACTGGCGCTGCGGCGAATTGGCTAGTGAAACAGCAATAATGAATTCCGCCGTCAGCGGTATTCACTTACGATCGCGGCTTCGCCTATTCGCAAACTTATGTCTTCGTGCTTATAGCAGTTTCACATAGCGATGTGGGCTAGTGGATTAGTGCACACATCACATGTCTGTAATTCATCTCCCTCTGCTGTAGGTTCGAGGCTTACCATCTCCACCTAACTTTTTTATTTTCTTTTTTTGTTTATATTGCTAAAATGTAACGGATTACATCATATATATTGCTAAATAATGTTACACTCAGAAGTTTGCAAGCTTACAGCATTTTAAGTGGTTTTATGATCTTGTCTGTGTGTCGAATCGATCTTATGATTGAAAGTACCAAAGGCAAGTGACCAAACCCCTACCCTACTTCAGGGCAAGATGAAGCCTCACAATTTTACCATGGTCTTCTTCCCAGATTCCATACAATGTTTAGTTCTTTAGCTATATGTGCTTTTTAGCCTTAACACACTCCTTTTTTTCCACCATACAGCTTTATTCTGCACAATAGCTAAGTGCTTTGCAACTTCACTGCAGTTAACAACGTCATGGGTTCAAATCACATCACTACACTTGGGATCTCTTTTCACTCTCATTTTTTTAACAGTTTTTTTAAACTATCTTGAATTTGGGGGGGGGGGGGGTGTCCTACCCAAATTTCAAGCACATCAATGGAAACAACACAATTTTGATTTTCTGAGTGTGGTCCTAGTTTTCTCGAGATGCAATTCTTTACATATTTACCATGGTTCTTACAATTTCTTGACCAATAAACATAGGTGTCTGATATTGGACTCTCTCCATATTTCAACAACACAGACCCTCATAGTCCAACACTACATTTGCCTCACACCTCAACACAACACTGTCACATCCCTACTCTACATTACAACCCCTCACATCACCAGTACAAGCAGCATGCAAAGTGCAAAACTCCGGCCTTGGCAGCTTAATGGGCCATACACTAACAATTTGTCTAGACTTTTTCCTGTAGACTTAACCAAACCATATAATATAAGGTCAAACCTCAACACTTTCAATTTGGATGCAATCAGGCAGGCCCTTGCACTACATAGAAAATGTCAATCTGAAGGATAAAGTCTTCTCTAAATCTTACAGTGTGGATGGCCCTTTTGTCTGTAGGCACCCACACAAAACAAAAAAACACATGTTCAATAGGGTTGAGCGGACACCTAGATGTCCGTGTTCGACGGGTTCGGCCGAACTTTAAAAAAAAGTCCGGGTCCGTGTCCCGGACTTTTACCGAACTTTTCCCGGACACCGAACCCCATTGAAGTCAATGGGGACCCGAACTTTAAGGCACTAAAATGGCTCTAAAACACCAAAGGAAAGGGCTAGAGTGCTGCAAATGGCAGCAAAACGTAATTAAGAGCATGGCAAGTGCTCTGCAAACAAATGTGGATAGGGAAATAACTTAAAACAACAAAAAAAAACAGAAAAATAAAACAATGTTCTTCTTCATCTCTGAAGGACGAGGCCCATATGGAGTAGGAGGGAGGTTGAGGTGGTGGTGGATGTGGCGGTGACATAGGCGTGCGCACAGGGTGTGCTGGGTGTGCCTGGGCACACCCTAATCACCTAGGGCACATAGCATTGCCAGTGAGGAGATGGGAAAGATCTCCCTGGGACCTGCTCTGCTCTATTTCTCCTTGCCTACAGGTACATGGCCCCGATACATTACTCTCCCTGCTGGCAAACACATGCATGTGTATTTCAACTTTGGGGTGCACACCTTAATGCAATAGGCTGCGCACACCTATGGGCGGTGTAGGTGGAAGCGGCGGTGGAGGAGGACCAGGGCCGGATTAACAGCATCATGGGCTTGGTGCTGAGGATTTTGAAGGGCCTTAGGGCCGTGCCTTGCCATGCACCCAGAGGAGGAAGGGTGCAGCCATGCATGCCTAATTCAACATGGGATGCTGTCTCTGAAGCCCATAAACACATCCATGCATCGCCAACTGTCCCTCCTTGTCCGGCCTTCACGCTGTGTGGGGAGGTTCTGAGGGTGCTGCCTGGGGAAGCGAGCATAGAAGCCAGACTTCTGTGTTTACAAGTGACAGAAGAGCGGTAACAGTGAATATGGCCAACCCGGGGCCTATATAAAAGGTAGGGGCCTGGAGCTGCAGCTCCAAAAGCCCCTACATTAATCTGGCCCTGAGGAGGAGGACGAGGTAGCCAACACTGCTTCTTTTCACAAATTTTAAATGAGGGTACACCCCAAAAGAGTGAGAAAGAGCAAAAATGGAACAATGGGTGGGTAAGGTCGGTATCCATTGCTATTCTGCATAAGGTACGGAAAAGTCCCGTGGGATCCATGCCTGGTTCATTTTAATGAACGTGAGCTTGTCCACATTGTCTCTGGACAGGCGGCTGCGCTTGTCTGTTATAACGCCCCCAGCCGTGCTAAATACCCGTTCAGATAATACACTGGCTGCAGGGCACGCCAGCACCTCCAAGGCGTAAAGGGCAAGCTCAGGCCATGTGCCCAATTTGGAGACCCAGAAGTTGAAGGGGGCAGACCCGTCATTCACTACATGTAGGCGTGTGCACACATACTGCTCCACCATGTTGGTAAAATGCTGCCTCCTGCTAAGACGTTCCATCTGAGCTGCTGGTGCTGCTGTTTGTTGTGGCGTGCTGACAAAGCTTTTCCACATTTCGGCCATGCTAACCCTGCCTTCTGAGGTGCTGGCGGTGCCCTGGTTGCGTTGGCGACCTCCTCCTCCTCCTCCTCTGCCTTGTGCTTCCACTGTGGCCCCGCTGTCAGATGGGAATGCCAGCAGCATGGCGTCTACCAGCGTGCGCTTGTACTCGCGCATCTTGCGATCGCGCTCCAGTGAGTGAATTAAGGACGGTACGTTGTCCTTGTAACGGGGATCCAGCAGCGTGGCCACCCAGTAATCAGCACAAGTTAGAATGTGGGCAACTCGGCGGTCGTTGTGGAGACACTGCAGCATGTAATCGCTCATGTGTGCCAGGCTGCCCAGAGGCAACGAAAGGCTGTCCTCTGTGGGAGGTGTATGGTCCGTGTCCTCTGTATCCCCCCAGCCACGCACCAGTGATGGCCATGAGCTGGCCTGGGTGCCACCCTGCTGTGAACATGGTTCCATCTCCTCCTCCAGCTCCTCCTCCTCCTCATCCTCCTCATCCTCCAGAACTGTGCCCCTGCTGGACAATTGCGTCCCTGGCGTTTGCGTGTGCAGGAACCCACCCTCGGAGCCCCTTGCGAATGACTGCCCTGAAAGCCTTGGAAATGTTACCTCTTCATCCTCCTCCTCCTCCTCATCCTGTGCCACATCCTCTTCCATCATCGCCCGAATTGTTTTTTCAAGGAGGCATAGAAGTGGGATAGTTAAGCTGAGAACGGCGTCATTGCCACTGGCCATGTTGGTGGAGTACTCAAAACAGCGCAACAAGGCACACAGGTCTCGCATGGAGGCCCAGTTATTGGTGGTGAAGTGGTGCTGTTCCGCAGAGCGACTCACGCGTGCGTGCTGCAGCTGAAACTCCACTATGGCCTGCTGCTGCTCGCACAGTCTTTCCAGCATGTGCAAGGTGGAGTTCCACCTTGTGGGCACGTCACATATGAGGCGGTGAGCGGGAAGGCCGAAGTTACGCTGCAGCGCTGCCAGGCGAGCAGCAGCAGGGTGAGAACGCCGAAAGTGCGCACAAACGGCCCGCACTTTCTGCAGCAGCTCTGACATATCGGGGTAGTTTTTAAGGAACCTCTGCACCACCAAATTCAGCACATGCGCCAGGCAAGGGATGTGCGTCAAACCGGCTAGGCCCAGAGCTGCTATGAGATTTCGCCCGTTATCGCACACCACCAGGCCGGGCTTGAGGCTCGCTGGCAGCAACCACTCATTTGTCTGCTGTTCCATGCTCCTCCACAACTCCTGCGCGGTGTGTGGTTTGTCCCCCAAACAGGCAAGTTGTAAAACTGCCTGCTGTCGTTTACCCCTGGCCGTGCTGAAGTTGGTGGTGAAGGTGTTACGCTGTCCGGATGAGGAGGCGGTAGAGGATGAGGAAGCGGAGTAGGAGGAGTTAGGAACAGGAGGCAAACTGAAGCGCCCTGCAATCCTCGGTGGTGGAAGGACATGCGCCAAATTGCTATCCGCCTCAGGCCCATCCGCCACTGCATTTACCCAGTGTGCCGTTAGGGAGATATAACGCCCCTGACCGTGCTTACTGGTCCACGTATCCGTAGTTAGGTGGACCTTGGCACAGATGGCGTTGCGCAGTGCACACCTGATTTTTTCCCCCACTTGGTTGTGCAGGGAAGGGATGGCTTGCCTGGAAAAGTAGTGGCGGCTGGGCACGACGTACTGTGGGACAGCCACCGACATAAGGTTTTTAAAACTGTGCGTCTCCACCAGACGGAATGACAGCATTTCAAAGGCCAATAATTTTGAAATGCTGGCATTCAGGGCCAGGGATCGCGGGTGGGTAGGGGGGTACTTCCTCTTCCTCTCAAGTGTTTGGGAGATGGAAAGCTGAACGCTTCCACGGGACATTGTGGAGATGGTTGTTGGTGACCCAGGTGGTGGTGTTGCTGACAGATCGTCTGTTTGCGGGGTGGCAGGTGCCGGTATCACTACAGATGTGGCTGGAGCGGCCGAGACTGCAGCAGAAGAGGAAGCAGGATGAGCCAGAGACGTTTCTTGGTTTTGAAGGTGTGTACTCCACTGCAGCTCGTGCTTTGCACTTAGATGCCTGATCATGCAGGTTGTGCTCAGGTTGAGAAGGTTCATGCCTCGCTTCAAGCTCTGATTGCACAGGGTGCAAACCACTCGTGTCCTGTCATCAGCACATTTTCTAAAGAACTTCCACGCTAGAGAACTCCTTTGAGCTGACTTTGGTGCGCTCGTTCCCTTGCTGCGTTGGGCAGTAGCGGGCGTAGTGTCTAGGGCACGGCCGCTCCGCTTCTGCACCCTGCTCCCTCTTCTGCTGTGCTGGTGGCTCTGTGCGACCACCGCCTCTTCCTCCAAACTACTCAGTTCACCTGCATGACGTTCATTCCATGTGGGGTCGAGGACCTCATCGTCCTCCACATCATCTTCCACCCAGTCTTCACCCCTGCCCTCCTTGTCGGTCTCCACAATGCTGAACGCCGCAGCAGTTGGCACCTGCGTTTCGTCATCATCGGAGACGTGCTGCGATGATCCTTGCATGTACTCATCTTGAGAAATAAGTGGTTGGGCATCGCTGCACTCAATCTCTTCCACTTCTGGGGCAGGGCTAGGTGGATGGCCCTGGGAAACCCTGCTGACAGAGTCCTCAAAAAGAATAAGAGACTGCTGTATGGCTTGGGGCTCAGACTGCTGGCCTGATTTGCAAGGGGGTGAGGTGAAAGACGGTTGGACATTGGCTGCAGGTGCCAACTCTGACCTTTCTGCAGTAGACTGGGTGGGAGACAATGTGAAGGAACTGGAGGCACTGTCAGCAGCAAACCAATCTACTATCGCCTCAACTTGTTCTGGCCTCATCACTTCTAGGGGCGTTTGATGCCCTACCAAATACTGATGCAGGTTCTGTCGCCTACTCACACTTGAGGAAGGTGTTTCACTTGTGCGTGTAGCTGGCACAGATCGACCATGTCCTCTCCTTGCAACAGGAGCTCTACCAGCAGCACCACGACCCAGGCCACGGCCCTTATTTGACGGTCTCCTCATATTTCTGTAATTTAAGATCTTGCCCTAGAAAGGTTTTTATTGAATAGCGGAATAGAAAATATGATCCAAAAAAAGTGTATGTATCTCGCACGTACACAACCACACTAGGCCCCAATTACTATTGTTTGTACCCCTAAAAGGCTAGATGAGGAGTAGGGGGGGTATGGAACAGGCAGCACCCTCAAACCTTCAGAAGTATGAGATGAACCCCAACAACTTGGAAAGGTGGATCTCTCTCACACGTACCGACACAGACTATCCCGCAATTCAATTGATCCTCAAAGGTTTTTATTGAATAGCGGAATAGGAAATATGATCAAAAAAAGTGTATGTATCTCGCACGTACACAACCACACTAGGCCCCAATTACTATTGTTTGTACCCCTAAAAGGCTAGATGAGGAGTAGGGGGGGTATGGAACAGGCAGCACCCTCAAACCTTCAGAAGTATGAGATGAACCCCAACAACTTGGAAAGGTGGATCTCTCTCACACGTACCGACACAGACTATCCCGCAATTCAATTGATCCTCAAAGGTTTTTATTGAATAGCGGAATAGGAAATATGATCAAAAAAAGTGTATGTATCTCGCACGTACACAACCACACTAGGCCCCAATTACTATTGTTTGTACCCCTAAAAGGCTAGATGAGGAGTAGGGGGGGTATGGAACAGGCAGCACCCTCAAACCTTCAGAAGTATGAGATGAACCCCAACAACTTGGAAAGGTGGATCTCTCTCACACGTACCGACACAGACTATCCCGCAATTCAATTGATCCTCAAAGGTTTTTATTGAATAGCGGAATAGGAAATATGATCAAAAAAAGTGTATGTATCTCGCACGTACACAACCACACTAGGCCCCAATTACTATTGTTTGTACCCCTAAAAGGCTAGATGAGGAGTAGGGGGGGTATGGAACAGGCAGCACCCTCAAACCTTCAGAAGTATGAGATGAACCCCAACAACTTGGAAAGGTGGATCTCTCTCACACGTACCGACACAGACTATCCCGCAATTCAATTGATCCTCAAAGGTTTTTATTGAATAGCGGAATAGGAAATATGATCAAAAAAAGTGTATGTATCTCGCACGTACACAACCACACTAGGCCCCAATTACTATTGTTTGTACCCCTAAAAGGCTAGATGAGGAGTAGGGGGGGTATGGAACAGGCAGCACCCTCAAACCTTCAGAAGTATGAGATGAACCCCAACAACTTGGAAAGGTGGATCTCTCTCACACGTACCGACACAGACTATCCCGCAATTCAATTGATCCTCAAAGGTTTTTATTGAATAGCGGAATAGGAAATATGATCAAAAAAAGTGTATGTATCTCGCACGTACACAACCACACTAGGCCCCAATTACTATTGTTTGTACCCCTAAAAGGCTAGATGAGGAGTAGGGGGGGTATGGAACAGGCAGCACCCTCAAACCTTCAGAAGTATGAGATGAACCCCAACAACTTGGAAAGGTGGATCTCTCTCACACGTACCGACACAGACTATCCCGCAATTCAATTGATCCTCAAAGGTTTTTATTGAATAGCGGAATAGGAAATATGATCAAAAAAAGTGTATGTATCTCGCACGTACACAACCACACTAGGCCCCAATTACTATTGTTTGTACCCCTAAAAGGCTAGATGAGGAGTAGGGGGGGTATGGAACAGGCAGCACCCTCAAACCTTCAGAAGTATGAGATGAACCCCAACAACTTGGAAAGGTGGATCTCTCTCACACGTACCGACACAGACTATCCCGCAATTCAATTGATCCTCAAAGGTTTTTATTGAATAGCGGAATAGGAAATATGATCAAAAAAAGTGTATGTATCTCGCACGTACACAACCACACTAGGCCCCAATTACTATTGTTTGTACCCCTAAAAGGCTAGATGAGGAGTAGGGGGGGTATGGAACAGGCAGCACCCTCAAACCTTCAGAAGTATGAGATGAACCCCAACAACTTGGAAAGGTGGATCTCTCTCACACGTACCGACACAGACTATCCCGCAATTCAATTGATCCTCAAAGGTTTTTATTGAATAGCGGAATAGGAAATATGATCAAAAAAAGTGTATGTATCTCGCACGTACACAACCACACTAGGCCCCAATTACTATTGTTTGTACCCCTAAAAGGCTAGATGAGGAGTAGGGGGGGTATGGAACAGGCAGCACCCTCAAACCTTCAGAAGTATGAGATGAACCCCAACAACTTGGAAAGGTGGATCTCTCTCACACGTACCGACACAGACTATCCCGCAATTCAATTGATCCTCAAAGGTTTTTATTGAATAGCGGAATAGGAAATATGATCAAAAAAAGTGTATGTATCTCGCACGTACACAACCACACTAGGCCCCAATTACTATTGTTTGTACCCCTAAAAGGCTAGATGAGGAGTAGGGGGGGTATGGAACAGGCAGCACCCTCAAACCTTCAGAAGTATGAGATGAACCCCAACAACTTGGAAAGGTGGATCTCTCTCACACGTACCAACACAGACTATCCCCCAATTTAACTGATCCCCAAAGGTTTTTGATTAAATAGCGGAATAGAAAATATGATCCCAAAAAAGTGTATGTATATCACACGTACACAACCACACTAGGCCCCAATTACTATTGTTTGTACCCCTAAAAGGCTAGGAGTAGGGGGAGTATGGAACAGGCAGCACCCTCAAACCTTCAGAAGTATGAGATGAACCCCAACAACTTGGAAAGGTGGATCTCTCTCACACGTACCAACACAGACTATCCCCCAATTTAACTGATCCCCAAAGGTTTTTGATTAAATAGCGGAATAGAAAATATGATCCCAAAAAAGTGTATGTATATCACACGTACACAACCACACTAGGCCCCAATTACTATTGTTTGTACCCCTAAAAGGCTAGGAGTAGGGGGAGTATGGAACAGGCAGCACCCTCAAACCTTCAGAAGTATGAGATGAACCCCAACAACTTGGAAAGGTGGATCTCTCTCACACGTACCAACACAGACTATCCCCCAATTTAACTGATCCCCAAAGGTTTTTGATTAAATAGCGGAATAGAAAATATGATCCCAAAAAAGTGTATGTATATCACACGTACACAACCACACTAGGCCCCAATTACTATTGTTTGTACCCCTAAAAGGCTAGGAGTAGGGGGAGTATGGAACAGGCAGCACCCTCAAACCTTCAGAAGTATGAGATGAACCTCAACAACTTGGAAAGGTGGATCTCTCTCACACGTACCAACACAGACTATCCCCCAATTTAACTGATCCCCAAAGGTTTTTGATTAAATAGCGGAATAGAAAATATGATCCCAAAAAAGTGTATGTATATCACACGTACACAACCACACTAGGCCCCAATTACTATTGTTTGTACCCCTAAAAGGCTAGGAGTAGGGGGGGTATGGAACAGGCAGCACCCTCAAACCTTCAGAAGTATGAGATGAACCCCAACAACTTGGAAAGGTGGATCTCTCTCACACGTACCAACACAGACTATCCCCCAATTTAACTGATCCCCAAAGGTTTTTGATTAAATAGCGGAATAGAAAATATGATCCCAAAAAAGTGTATGTATATCACACGTACACAACCACACTAGGCCCCAATTACTATTGTTTGTACCCCTAAAAGGCTAGGAGTAGGGGGGGTATGGAACAGGCAGCACCCTCAAACCTTCAGAAGTATGAGATGAACCCCAACAACTTGGAAAGGTGGATCTCTCTCACACGTACCAACACAGACTATCCCCCAATTTAACTGATCCCCAAAGGTTTTTGATTAAATAGCGGAATAGAAAATATGATCCCAAAAAAGTGTATGTATATCACACGTACACAACCACACTAGGCCCCAATTACTATTGTTTGTACCCCTAAAAGGCTAGGAGTAGGGGGAGTATGGAACAGGCAGCACCCTCAAACCTTCAGAAGTATGAGATGAACCCCAACAACTTGGAAAGGTGGATCTCTCTCACACGTACCAACACAGACTATCCCCCAATTTAACTGATCCCCAAAGGTTTTTGATTAAATAGCGGAATAGAAAATATGATCCCAAAAAAGTGTATGTATATCACACGTACACAACCACACTAGGCCCCAATTACTATTGTTTGTACCCCTAAAAGGCTAGGAGTAGGGGGAGTATGGAACAGGCAGCACCCTCAAACCTTCAGAAGTATGAGATGAACCTCAACAACTTGGAAAGGTGGATCTCTCTCACACGTACCAACACAGACTATCCCCCAATTTAACTGATCCCCAAAGGTTTTTGATTAAATAGCGGAATAGAAAATATGATCCCAAAAAAGTGTATGTATATCACACGTACACAACCACACTAGGCCCCAATTACTATTGTTTGTACCCCTAAAAGGCTAGGAGTAGGGGGAGTATGGAACAGGCAGCACCCTCAAACCTTCAGAAGTATGAGATGAACCCCAACAACTTGGAAAGGTGGATCTCTCTCACACGTACCAACACAGACTATCCCCCAATTTAACTGATCCCCAAAGGTTTTTGATTAAATAGCGGAATAGAAAATATGATCCCAAAAAAGTGTATGTATATCACACGTACACAACCACACTAGGCCCCAATTACTATTGTTTGTACCCCTAAAAGGCTAGGAGTAGGGGGAGTATGGAACAGGCAGCACCCTCAAACCTTCAGAAGTATGAGATGAACCCCAACAACTTGGAAAGGTGGATCTCTCTCACACGTACCAACACAGACTATCCCCCAATTTAACTGATCCCCAAAGGTTTTTGATTAAATAGCGGAATAGAAAATATGATCCCAAAAAAGTGTATGTATATCACACGTACACAACCACACTAGGCCCCAATTACTATTGTTTGTACCCCTAAAAGGCTAGATGAGGAGTAGGGGGAGTATGGAACAGGCAGCACCCTCAAACCTTCAGTATGAGATTGTGTTCACTGTACCCCACAAAGATTGAGTTCACTGCACCCCACAATGATTGTGTTCACTGCACCCCACAAAGATTGTGTTCACTGCACCTCACAAAGATTGTGTTCACTGTACCCCCCAAAGATTGTGTTCACTGCACCCCACAAAGATTCTGTTCACTGTACCCCACAAAGATTGTGTTCACTGCACCCCAAAAAGATTGTGTTCACTGCACCCCAAAAAGGATGTTGTTCACTGCACCCCAAAAAGGATGTTGTTCACTCCACCCCAAAAAGATTGTGTTCACTGCACCCCACAAAGATTGTGTTCACTGCACCCCAAAAAGATTGTGTTCACTGCACCCCAAAAATGATTTTGTTCACTGCACCCCAAAAAGGATTTTGTTCACTGCACCCCAAAAAGGATGTTGTTCACTCCACCCCAAAAAGATTGTGTTCACTGCACCCCAAAAAGATTGTGTTCACTGCACCCCACAAAGGATTTTGTTCACTGCACCCCAAAAAGATTGTGTTCACTGCACCCCACAAAGGATTTTGTTCACTGCACCCCACAAAGATTGTGTTCACTGCACACCAAAAAGGATTGTGTTCACTGCACCCCAAAAAGATTTTGTTCACTGCACCCCAAAAAGATTGTGTTCACTGCAGCCCAAAAAGATTGTGTTCACTGCAGCCCAAAAAGATTGTGTTCACTGCAGCCCAAAAAGATTGTGTTCACTGCAGCCCAAAAAGATTGTGTTCACTGCAGCCCAAAAAGATTGTGTTCACTGCAGCTCACACACAGAAAAATGGATGTGGATCACTGACACCTGCCTATCTCCAATCCCACACCACACAGCAATATCGATTGTAGTTTGTAGAACACAGTTTCCCTAAAATTCAGCAGACTCTGTCCCTAACAGGATTGAGAAGAGATCGTAGATCAGGATTGAGTGCAGACCCCACCCCCCACACAGCAATATCGATTGTAGTTTGTAGAAGACACTGACCCTATATAATTCAGCAGACTCTATCCCTAAAATGCCTACAACTCGCCCTGCCTAAACACTCCGACCTGTCCCTCAATTCTATCCGGACACAAATGGTTTTTTCCTGCCTATCTTTCCCTAATCAGCAGCCAGCACGTTGATGTGTGCTCTGTCCCTGAATCTAAGCAGCATAATGACGCCGCTGCGGCTGCCTCGAACTTATAAAGACTTGGTCACATGCTTCAGACGGCCAATCACAGCTACTGAGACATTTGCAGGCATGGCTGGGATGGCTTAAGGCACACCAGTTAAACGATTGTTGATTGGCTGTTGAAAGCCCGCCATGAAAAGAGCGCCAAAGCATGCAAAACCCGGAAATAAAACGACCGAACACGGATTTTTACCCGAACATACAGTAAAGTGTCCGTGTCCGTGTTCGGGTACAAAAAATCCAATTATTCGGTACGAACACGAATAATACAGTCCGTGTTCGCTCAACACTAATGTTCAATTCTAAAGTCTTTATTTATTTGAGAATGACAGCAAAAGGAGGAGGGATGCAGCAAAATAATATTGTCACTCTCCAGTCCGTGTGCCTTTACAGCGCCAGACCACGATCTTTGCTCCATGGCTACGGGATTCTGATGTCTTCCACAACTTCAGGCAGAGTTCAGAATCCATTCTGCACCTCTACCAGCTCATAGGGGACAGGCATGGCAAGGTTGCTGGTCAGCTTCCAAGCCACTTTTGAAGTTCCAGGGTGTTCATGTTGGTCATCGATGCTGCTTTTGGCCATGTGCCTTACCAAATATCCACTGACCACAAAAGAAGATGAGTGGAGTCCATCAAGGTGGGTTTCTACCACCTACACCCGCAAGCAGTACCACTCCTGGAAAAATAAAACAAAGGATAAGACATTTCATTATGAAAATCACATCTTAATGCCTGTTTGCTTCATTCTGAACTTCATTTAATTTCGACATCACAAATGAAATAACACATTTTATGCCAACTTACACAAACCAGAAATCATTAATGTAAACATTTGAATACACACCTGTGACGCCAGACAGCCCATCACCACAGGCTTCTCATGGTACGTGCCATGATTCCAAGATGTTGACGTTCTGGAAAATTACAACACCATAAGATACCAAGCAGCCGTTCATGTTATCAATAACTACACAGGTGGCATAGATACAAGTAAACACCTGCCAGCTCTTCTCAGCCCTTTACACTATTCACAATACCAACATGTTTATGGTTAGAGGTGCATGTTTTTGCTCAAGTAACACAATTTTACCAATGTTGACTACACTTTATCTACAATGGCAAGTATCATTGGCAGATGATAATGACCCTCTGTCTCCCTGTGAGTGGCACCTCTGCTAACTAGCTAATTAATACACATGCCCTATCTTGACCGGTTACAGTACTTACATGTAAAGTGGCTAGCAACCAGGGTATTCCGGGTGGCAAAACCTGCAGCGGTGCTCCGCCGCCTGGGGGCCGCCGGCTGACGGACCTCTGGCTCCCTCTCCTCCGTCAGCTCCCAAGATTCATCCCGGGCAACGCACATGTTGTGCAACACGCAGCATGCCAGGATGATCTTGGAAGCCTTTGTAGGAGAGTACAGGAGTTCACCCCCAGGCCGGGCCAAGCAGAGAAACCGGGATTTGAGAAGACCTATGGTCAACTCGATGATACTCCGGCTTCTCCGCAAGGCCCTGTTGTAATTCCTCTCTGCTGGGCCCTGGGGGTACCTGATTGGAGCCATCAGCCACGTCAGCTGCGGGTAACCAGCATCCCCTGAAAAATAAGAAAAATATACATTAGTTCTTCATATCATGTGACTTTAGATGACTCCTCAAAATGGGAGACAATTAGGCATTTTACTAAACAACCTGCTCGTCTGTTTGCAAAAACTCATATGAAACATCTCAACTCTGTCTAACTGCCTAAATCACTAATACAAATGGGAAAAAGGACACACAAAGTGGTGTGTTTCTCTTGCAAGTTCCAACTTGGCCCCTATTTTGTTCCTATTACATTAGCCTAGGTATTACTTCTGGAATATATCTGCAACTAGAGTGAGGAAACCAATATTGACTCACTTATGCAAAGTACTTTGGGGATATGGCAATACCATTGGAATCATTTGTAGGTTTTCTTTGGGTGGCTAGAGGACACCATTTACACATTGGTTAACCACCTTTATGGACTCAAAGACAACTTTGCAAATCTTTCTTTTGTGAGCTGCTAAGCTGCTGATCTGGTTGTGTGTGAACAGCCTGCCAACTCCTAACACATCCATTTTAGGTAGGCTTTGCTTAAATCAGGGTGTACACCGATGTAGCTTATTCCTATGTCTATGTAATCTTACAGTTTATGTTGTTAAGACAAAATACTTTACCAATAAGCCACCCTTGGGGCATTTGGCCACTTTCAAACGCCTCGTACAGAGTACTGGTTCTTAACATACTGGAATCATGGCACGACCCTGGGTGACCAGTGTTGACACTCATGATGCGCTGTTTGGCGTCACAAACTAATTGGACGTTCACGGAGTGATACTGCTTGCGGTTCCGGTACTCACTTTCGTGGCTCCTTGGTGGCCTAATGGCTATGTGGGTGCCATCGATTGCCCCTAGGATTTGCGGCATGTGTGCCCGCAGGTAGAAACCCAACTTGACTTCATTCCACTCATTTTCATTCTGTGGCCAGTGGATAAAATTGGGCACTATATCGACTATGGCATTAATGACCAACATGAACACCCTTGAAACTGTGGGCTGGCTAATGCCCATGATACTTCCCGAAGTGGCTTGGAAGCTGCCACGCCCTAAAATATACAAAGTGGCCAGCAATCTGGCCATGCCGGGCACCGCATGGCCGCGCTGTGTGTCCGGATCAATTTTGTCTACTATGAGCTGGTAGAGGTGGAGAATAGTTCCACGCTCGAGCCGGAATTTCCTCCTGACATCAGAATCCCGCAGCTTGTCCAAATAGATCCTTGGAGCAAAAATGCGTGGCTGGCGAGGTAAGGGCACACGGACTGGAGGTGCTGCTGGAGGTGCTGCTGCTGGAGGTGCTGCTGCTGCTGCTGCTGCAGCTTCCCCACCTTCTGCTGCCTCCTGTGCTAGGGCCTCCTCAAACAAGGCACCGATAAATGCCAACATTGCACCATCTAATGCGTCTGGGATATCGTCCTCCATTTTGAATGCGCAAATTCGCGAATGCGCAGATATATATAGAAACGGCCGCTAATTATCACACCTGTGAGCCAGCTATAAAAGGAGCACATGGCCAATATGGCTGCTGGATGTTATAGATCGATGTTTCTTATGTGCTAGCAAGACCCTGTGACCCACAACCTACATTATCTGGAGGTAAGACAATTGTATCTCTCTCTCCCAAAAAAAAGGAAGGAGAGAATTTGTACTTATCTTGGGTGTGCTTAAGTTGTCTATGGTGAATCCCCTCCAACCCACAATAGCTTGGGAACCCCTCAAGTGTCTTTTAATCATTGGCAGTTGGCCCCATGTGCATGTGGTTTGGACATGTGTTTTCTCATGTTTGTTAGATTTGGCATCTAAACCTGCCCCCTTACCTTCCCAGCTTCCAAAGACACCATTTTTGCTTTCCTGATAACTGTAATTTATTATGTGCACGTATGTAGGTCATGTGATTTCTCATGTATGTTTAATGTTTGCAGCCTCCTTTTGCCTATAAAGGATTACACCACCCCCCCTCCACCAAGTCTGTTTGTGCCATTAGGTAAGTGTTTGGAGGGCCTCGTGTGATTTGTACCCATATGCGTTTTCTTATGTGTTTTTTTTTCCATTTCTTTGCAGCCTCTTCTGCTTTTTTTTGCCACCACCACCACCACCACCACCGTCTTTGTGCCATTAGGTAAGTGTTTGGAGGGCCTCGTGTGATTTGTACCCATATGCGTTTTCTTATGTGTTTTTTTTCCATTTCTTTGCAGCCTCTTCTGCTTTTTTTGCCACCACCACCACCACCACCGTCTTTGTGCCATTAGGTAAGTGTTTGGAGGGCCTCGTGTGATTTGTACCCATATGCGTTTTCTTATGTGTTTTTTTCCATTTCTTTGCAGCCTCTTCTGCTTTTTTTTGCCACCACCACCACCACCGTCTTTGTGCCATTAGGTAAGTGTTTGGAGGGCCTCGTGTGATTTGTACCCATATGCGTTTTCTTATGTGTTTTTTTTCCATTTCTTTGCAGCCTCTTCTGCTTTTTTTTGCCACCACCACCACCACCACCACCACCACCGTCTTTGTGCCATTAGGTAAGTGTTTGGAGGGCCTCGTGTGATTTGTACCCATATGCGTTTTCTTATGTGTTTTTTTTCCATTTCTTTGCAGCCTCTTCTGCTTTTTTTGCCACCACCACCACCACCACCACCACCGTCTTTGTGCCATTAGGTAAGTGTTTGGAGGGCCTCGTGTGATTTGTACCCATATGCGTTTTCTTATGTGTTTTTTTTCAGTTTCTTTGCAGCCTCTTCTGCTTTTTTTTGCCACCACCACCACCACCACCACCACCACCGTCTTTGTGCCATTAGGTAAGTGTTTGGAGGGCCTCGTGTGATTTGTACCCATATGCGTTTTCTTATGTGTTTTTTTTCCATTTCTTTGCAGCCTCTTCTGCTTTTTTTTGCCACCACCACCACCACCACCGTCTTTGTGCCATTAGGTAAGTGTTTGGAGGGCCTCGTGTGATTTGTACCCATATGCGTTTTCTTATGTGTTTTTTTTTCCATTTCTTTGCAGCCTCTTCTGCTCTTTGCCCACTACCACCACCACCACCACCACCACCACCAAGTCTGTTTGTGCCATTAGGTAAGTGTGTTCTGTAACTGTTCACTAATTATACTGTATATGAAGAGCAATCTGCAAATCATGTTTTTTTTCTGTTTTATCTTTTGTCATTTCAGATTTAGGAGTTTGGGGCTCTTTGCTGCTGCTGGACAGCCAGATTCTCTGCCCACCTCGTGCTCCCATGGCCCCACCCACTGGAAGGCTGAGAAGGGGCAGGGTGGCCAGGGGGGGCAGGGTGGCCAGGGTGGCCAGGGGGGGCAGGGTGGCCGGGGGGGCAGGGTGGGCAGATCGTCTGGCTCTGGTGTGAGGGAGGCTCCAGCTGTATCCATGAGGGAGTCCACCATCCCCCATCCCGGAGGAGGAAGCCGGGGGAGGTGGTAACACACCAAGTGGACAAGCTGGCTCTTCTGACAGTAGTCCTGGAGAGGGTCCGTCCACCAGAGTCAGCTTGTCCACATTACCCCGGCTTCCCCGTTTCACCCACAATCAGTGCTGTGCCCTGGTCCACGCCTATATGGCCAGATATCAGGCGATACATGGGACCAGGGCCGCGTCTTACTCAGTAACAGAGAAGAACAGATTGTGGGATGAAATCCGGGATGCTGTAAATGCACTGGGTGAAGCACCTCGCCACCGTGACAGTGTGCGGAAGAAGGTCAACGACATCTTTGGGTCAGTTCGGAAGAAGCTAATTGCATGGGCTGCGGAGGGTCTTTATGACCGACAAGGTCGGCTGGATGAACGTGCACGAAGTTCTCTCTGGGATTATCAATTACCTTTCTTGAAGATCATAGGACCCGATACCATCTTTCCCAGAGAGGACTTAGATTCGGATGCTTTGCACCGAGGTAGGATATTATCTTGGATGTCAATTGTGTGAGTTGTTTTGAAAAGATTAACTACTATCCTATGTGTGACATGAATAGAATTTGATACTTGCCCTTCCAATTGTCCTTTTTTTGTTTTCCCCAACCTGAAATTTGTTCATCTGTAGCACGGATCTCAGCCCCTCCACAGCCCATGCAGCTTGGCGAACCAGACGGACTCACAGGTGTTGACATCAGTGCTGACCCTCCTCCTGGTAGGTCCAATATCATACTGTGCCAAACAATGTAGATGTTTTTTTTTTTTGCCAAGATAGCTCATATTGCTATGTCCTTTACAGAAGATCCGCAGCAGGGAACACACCCAGTGCAGCAAGGCCTGGAGGAAGGTGTTGGTATGTCTAGCCAAATAATGTTTTTTGCAATCTTATTAACCCCATTAACACACATGTTTTTTCTTATGAAAGAGTGTTGCGTTTTAGATGTTTACCCTGCAAAACACAGTTGACAGCATTAATGGGTGCCGTCATTAGTAGGCAGACCATGCCTTCTTAACCTTTGGGAGGGTTTAGCAAGTGTCCTATGAGCCCAGGAAAGCACTTTTGAATGTTTGGCCTCAATGCTTCATTCCTGAAGCTAGGAGGGCAATCTGGCCATAATCATTACTGCCTAAGGTTATGTACTAAACATGTTTTTTTTTTTTTAAAAGAACATCAGGCCCCTCTTGACGTAGCAGCTGGAGTTGGATCAGGAGCTGGCGACGATTCTGCATCCAGTGCTGTGGTATGTGATATAAGGGAACAAGGTGCACATGTAACATTTCAATGGTAGTAATGATTTTGGGCTAGATGTGGCTTACATTGTGTGTGTTAAATTAGTGCTATGACATTCTGACGATGCACCAGCACAACAAGAGTTCTATCTTGAACATCAGGGAATTATGTTATAATTTGGCGTGGCACTAATGTTCCAAAAACATCCAGGATCTTTAAAGTCCGGCCAGTCTTTGATTTTCCAGGTCCAAATTCATGGGTATCGTTTGGTTGGGTTGTCCTGTAGCCGATTGATGGCAAGATTTTAGACAACATACGTAGATGTATAAAGTCATTGGTGTAGTAACCGATTTACCAAAAGCATAAACAACCTACCACACCAGGGTTAATTGGGAACACCTTCATGTTGAATCTTTTTTGCCTTTGTCATATTAGTCATACCAATATAATATGTACCCATTATCAGAAGTGTTGCTAGCTTGGATAATCTTACAATGAACAAGTACTTATTAGAAGCACATCAAACTTTTCAATGTTCTGCTTGGGGTGTTAATTTGTCAAACTAATCTGAAATATTTAGTCATGATGTTTGATAATGATTTGGTCTATTTCTTCTGCTTTCAGGTAGCCTTAGATGCAGAGGGATTGTCACCTACCCAAACTCGTCCATCTATGCTGGATGTAGCCGAGAGGCTGCTTGATGAGTATCGGATCCAAAATGAGTTAAGGAGGCGTACTCAGCAATCTACTGAGGTAGTACATCTGCTCGGGCTCATACAGGAATCTGTAGCAACAATGGTACAGGTTCAACAGGATATGCGTAACAGCTTGGTAAGTTTAGCAGACCAGCATCAACGGGATCGGCAAAGTGTTGACACTCAGGTGCTGGCCACACGCCAATGCCTGTTTGGATCTGAAGATGCCCCATTGGCAGAGCCCTCCCAAACATCTCACTCACCTGCCACTGCAGGTTGTGGTAGTGGGAGGGTAATGCCAGTGTTGGCCACTTGTCAGGCAGCTGGGGATGGGACAATTCCTCCTGTAGCCACTCCTAGCACTTCACACTCCGTTTGGACTCCCACACCCCTCAATGAGCAATCCTCCTGCACAACCTCAATGTGCACTGGTTCCACAATACCCCTTCCACCTGACTACATTCCCTACACACCTTTATCACTTCACTCCTCCCCAGGCCGCCCTCCTTTTTTCTCACCAATGCGACATGTCGTTTCCCCCCGCACCGTGGACCACAACAACCAATCAACCACCACTCCACACACATCTTCACAACCCTTGCACCACCAGCAGCATCAAATAGCCTCGGGGCAGCAACTATCCCATCTCATGGTAATGGCACACGTTCCCCAAATTCTTCGGCTGAGCACAGAGCAGATTAGACTATTGGCACAAGATCTTCAGTCTGGGACATTTCCAGGGTTCAACACCCTGCATCATCAGCAGCCTCAGACATAAGATCTGATCCTAATGGGCCACTTGACCAGAACTCTACGGCTAACCCCAGACCAGATGGGACTATTGTCCCACCATTTGATGGCAGGAACCTTAACAGTGCTCACCACACTGCTTCAGTCACCACCACCACCACCACCAACTTAATTTTTTTTTTTTTATTATTTTATTTTGGTTAGTTTTTTTAATGATTGTTACATTGGCCAATTTGTTGGCCCATTTATTTGTTTAATTTGAGGGTGGCACAATATGATTTATTATAGTGTTTTTTTTGGGGATGAAATTAAATTTTATGCAAAATGATTAGTTTGTGTTTGATCTTTGGTTTTTTAGGAGTGTTGGTGGCCAAGTAATGGCCCTGGTTAATGTAGGCATTTATACACACGTGCTTCTCTATCTCCAAACATATGATTTCATGTAAATTTTGAAAACTCAATGTTCACATAATGCCCCAAGAAAAGGTCTCCCTTCAAATGTAGCTTCAAAACAAGTCTCAAGGCTAACATAAACCAAAGCCAACATACTAACAATTACAGACCACACCACTCGACTAAACAAATACAACACAAAAGACATTCGATGTGTACACCAAAAAGAAAACTTTGGTAATAAAATAAACGTTTTAATAACACATGTGGGTGTCTACCAACTGTAGCGTACAAAAAATATATTAAAATATATAATAGAATGAACTAAATTGCCAATGTAACATTTGTGTTGCAACGAGCAACATACTTTTATTTTATTTATATAAACATTTTTTTTGGTTTTACAATTTTTTTGTAGTTTCACAAAAACAAGGCTTTTTAGTAAACATTTTTGGTTTTTTTTTGTTGCCAAAAACAACAAGGCTTTTTTGTAAACATTTTTGGTTTTTTTTGTTACCAAAAACAACAAGGCTTTTTTGTAAACATTTTTGGTTTTGTTTGTTACCAAAAACAACAAGGCTTTTTTGTAAACATTTTTGTTTTTTTTTGGTGCCAAAAACAACAAGGCTTTTTTGTAAACATTTTTGTTTTTTTTTGTTGCCAAAAACAACAAGGCTTTTTTGTAAACATTTTTAGTTTTGTTTGTTACCAAAAACAACAAGGCTTTTTTGTAAACATTTTTGGTTTTGTTTGTTACCAAAAACAACAAGGCTTTTTTGTAAACATTTTTGGTTTTTTTTGGTCCCAAAAACAAGGGTTTTTAATTTTTTTTCTAATTTTTTTGGTCCCAAAAACAAGGGTTTTTTATTTTTTTTCAAATTTTTTTGGTCCCAAAAACAAGGGTTTTTATTTTTTTTCATTTTTTTTGGTCCCAAAAACAAGGGTTTTTTTATTATTTTTCAATTTTTTTTGGTCCCAAAAAAGGGTTTTTTTTTTTCTAATTTTTTTGGTCCCAAAAACCCAAAAACAAGGGTTTTTTATTATTTTTCAAATTTTTTTGGTCCCAAAAAAGGGTTTTTTTTTCTAATTTTTTTGGTCCCAAAAACAAGGGTTTTTTATTATTTTTCAAATTTTTTTGGGCCCAAAAAAGGGTTTTTTTTTTCTAATTTTTTTGGTCCCAAAAAAGGGTTTTTTTATTATTTTTAAAAAATGTTTGGTCCCAAAAAAAAGGGTTTTTAATTTTTTGCTTTTTTTGGTATATTTTTTTTTTATAATGTAGAAATGTGACATTTAAAAAACATTGGAAAATTAACAAAACAAATTAAAAAATAAAAACTACAATCTTTTTAAGGGTGACACATTCCTCACAAATGGCTCCTGAGGGTCTGGATCCACCCCATAAGTGTCTTCCAAAACTAAAATGCGGTCTATGCACCACGTAACATATTCCAAAAGGACCTCATAGGTGAGGTGGGTGTGTCCTGGGTAGAAAAAGACATGACAATTAGTTTTATGCAAAATGATCCAAACAACGATTGTAATTAATGTGCCTCAACAAATATGCTTAGGAGTCTATTGGTTGGCTTTTATCAACACTCTGAAGCAAATATGCTAAATTGCTGGTGTAAACCTTAAACTCAAACTTTCACAGCAAATTGTTCAAAAGGTTACATAAGATGGCTTGGAATGTTAGTAGCAGTTCCACCAAAGCTAAGTAAAAGGCTTTTCTTCATGTCAACACAAGCAATCATTTAGAAGAATGTAAGGTGTTTTGGGTTCAATTGGTCAACACGATACATGTGCACACATTTATCTCTATCACCATTGGAGTTTGTGTAGCGTTCTCTCTCCCTCTTACTGTCTATAGATTGAACCTGACACATAGTAGAGACTTACCCTTTGGAATTCGGAGGGCCAGTTGTGGCCGGAGGAGATGTGTCTGCTCCCCTTTTAGTTTTTCCGCCATCCCAGCTGTGTTAAGAGAAAAGAAAAAATTAATCTAAAAAATCACGCTAACTGTAGGTTACGCAGTCATGAAAACGCTCTAACACCCACTCATTACCCCTCCACATTTCCCTGAAAGTTTTATTTAGACTTTGATATGGTGGTGATGCAGATTTGTACAGTGCAAGCGTCATTCTTCTGGGTGAAGCTTGTAGCGTTAAGGATACGTACTCCCTGCTTTTGTGCTGATTGTGTTTTTCGGATGTTTTTTGTGCCTCAGCCCTGCCTGTTCTAAGTGTTGGAAACATATAATTTTTGGAGGGCTGCGGAAAACTAATCAGGTTAGACTTACACTCTCTAGGTTTTTGGGGACGAGAGAAATCACAATCCTCCTTTTTACATGGCCCCTGTACACACCTCTAGGCACCTCCCTCCTGTTGGTTGACCCCACAGCAGGCAGCTTGCTATGGAGGCACATGAGATGAAGCCAAGCACCCTGTGCCTGTTCAGGCACTAGGCTGTGAGCCAGCCTTGCCCCCCTCCCTTCCGATGGTCTCAATGATTAGGAGTGACAGCATCAGGAGGCAATATTGGCATGCTGTCACCTCAGTTAAGGAGGAGGGGGAGTCTGTTCCAGACAAGTATTTGTGCAATATTTTGGACAGTAAGAAAATGGTCCCAGTAAGTCTTAGGGGGAATATGCACACCTATCACTTGGAATACTAATGCATAGAATGCATTCACATAAAGAACCTGCTGCCTTTAGAACAACTTGAAGCCTGAGCGGGGACATACACAGTTAGCATTTCTCCACTTACTAAGTAGACACATTACTGCAAAAGCACACAACTTACCATCATCAGGTTTTTTTTGGGCCCCCGAAGTGGATGGCGTTGCTGGCTCAGGAGAAACTGCACAAAAAGAACACAAATTGTGAACTGGAATGTGGTACATTACCGAGGAAGAGTATTTATGAAAGATTGATAAACACACATTTTCAGTGTTGACTAAATCAGGACATGATTAAATTACAATGTCCCCAAAAAATTTACAAGTACAAAGCACACCATTTCCAATGTAGAGAAACTAACACCAATTTAGAATAGGGTGGCTTGAGATAACTTACAAAAGATAACATGTCCTGTAATGCTCCCCAAAACCACCTTTCAAACATGAAGGTTAAGCAAGAGTGTTTCATGACCAACCTTCCTGTCACATATAGCAAAACTACACTTGCTTTGACTCCAACTTAGATTATCCTAGATACACATCATCCTAGCACACACAATTCATGTGAGAATCTAATTTTAGGTACTTACATACTAGTTCAGGGGAGCCTGGAGTGGGGGAGGATGGAGGAGACCCTTCATGGGGGGATGGTGTCCCTTCATAGGGGGATGGTGTCGTATCTCCTAGAAACACAAAGACACAGATACAATCCTTGAACAAAAGCTATTTGATAAAGGCACACGGAAAGTAGTCTGGAAACATTGAAGGTAGTAGTTACAGTGGACTGGGTAAGCAGTGGCCCCTCTTCCCCAGTCCTCCACAACAAACATCCTCAATGTCAGCTGGTACAAAACCCCAATGTCAAAATATATATATTACAGCCCTTATATTTCCCAGGAAACATTGAACACACAAACACATGTAGAATACTTACTTCCCATTTGAGGAGAGCCCAGGTCCTCATCTGAGTCCGACCAATTGGCCTCTTCTTGTCCAACATTTTTTTCCTGGCCCGGATCCAGGCGACTTGGCCCTGCCTGAGGCTCCTCTCTTGCTGAAGTTACATCGATCACAAAAGAAAACAAAACAAACAATCATTCCTCCAAGTTTGACCTAATACACAACACAACAGCACATCCACATTACTTACACTGGGCCTGAGAAGTGTGAGGCTCCAGATCCTCATCACTGGTTTCTACAAAAATAAACCAAAAAATAAACAACAAAAATAATACATTATATATTATTTATGGACACAAATAGGCAGTAACCTCTCATCATGCTAGCACCATACTCAATGCCCCTACAATTCAGAACATAGAAGTGCACTTACACCAATGAGATGCATTGAGCATGTTTTAAAACAGGAGGGCACCATGCAAATTAAGCGGGCGCCTAAGGCCTCGCACCTACAGGGGCCTTGCGGCCAGTGGCGGAGCACCAACATTTCGAAGGGCGCAGTCAGGGAAATCTCCCAAGTAAAAGATTGCTTTCAATCCTCGGATCTAAAATTTGCAGCAGTGTGCTGCAGTCCCTTCACTGCGTCTGCCAGGTGTCTGTTGTCCGCTGACACTTACTCCTCCTTCTCTGACTGGGGATTGGCCGTCTGATCATGTTATCCTAAGATGTTGAGGAATCGGTAGGTGTGTACCTGCACCAGTAGGAAGTGACTGGCCGGTCAACTCACTCTGCTATCATCAGTTGTTGCTCTGGGAGGAGAGCTCCGCCCTGGACCCGGAACATACAGGTAACCAGGCCCAGACTTGATATTTTGCAGGCTGGTCATAGATTTGTGGTGTCCACTATGCAAAGGGGTTGAGTAGCCCCAGGGAAGTTGGAAGAGTCTGAAAATGGTTGGTGGAGGAGGAGGAGAAGAAGGCCCTGGGTGGCTGGGGGACAAGGAGAGGGCCCCTGGGTGTTTTCTAGAGGAGGAAAGATCCACAATGATGCCAGAGTCAATTGCCAGGGAAGAGAGTGGAGCTGAGCAAGTCCTGCCTATCTGACCTGAAAGCCAAACATGGTGTAGATGGAGCCCTTTGCCCTACACAATGACAGCACCGGAGGTGGAAGGTGAGTGGTAGCGGGTCTTTGACATTATAGAGCATATGGACTCTGTCCATTATTGTTAGTTTTGTTTGGAGTGGTCCTTTAGATGTTTAACTGTGTTGTTTTTGACCCGAGCTGTGAGGGACTGAGGTATGACAGCCCACTATGCTGAGACTTATAGTGCCCTAGAATGTTGAGGACTGAGGAATCCTTAGTCCCTAACAGAGGGCACTACAAGTCTTAGCATAGCAGGCAGTAGTTCCTCATTCCCCTACAGAGAGCATTACAAGTCCAAGCAGGTAGCCTTCTGCAGTGGGACTTGTTGTGCCCTTGACTGTGGTGGACTGAGGAAGGGAAGTGTAAGAGGGTCTCTGTAAGCTCAGATGTATGGGGGAGCTTTGGGGACCACAGAGTTCCCTTTTACACCAGAGTCCCCAGATTCCCCCCTCAAATAATGGTTCCCAGAACTCTCCTTACATCAGAGTCTTCACACTTCCCTCTTACAGTGTAGTAAGTCTGGAGACTCCGATGTAAAGGGGGCTCTGTAAAATGTGATTAGAGATTTGAAATTTCTACCATTTTTATTTTCTACTTACGATCCACAATTTGCAGCTGCTGAAATGGCTCGCTGTCTCGTAAGGCATATTGGAGTGTGGCCGTCCTCCTCCTCCCCTTCTTCACCAAAAGCACAAGAGGGTGCCGGCCGTCCGCTTTGGCTGGAAGCAGAAGAAAAAAAAGAAACATAAAAAATACGAATGTACATAGTAGTATTAAAGGTTGTGAAGAGACACTTGATGGAGGTAGGAAAGGTAGGAGCGAGAGGGAGGGGGGGGGGGTGTTGGTATTAGTGTTGTTGCATAGCTAAACACATGTCCACCTACCCAAAAAATTGTAACCTATCTGGTCACATGTAATGTATATTTTTACTTACCGGAGATTTGCTCCACAGCCTTTAGCAGGAGCCTGGGTGAGCGCCTTTTGGCATCACTCCAGGCCCGCTGCAGATCCATCATCTCAGCCTGAAACTGGAATCTCCGCTGCAGCCTCATCCGGACACGACACATCATCTTGTGCTTTTGGTGAAGATGCATATTTATGTTATCATACCCCCAGAGGAGGAGGAGCTGTGGAAAGAGCAGTGTATGTTTGAGTCCAAGTATGTCCAAAATAGTACAGTCTTCAAATAACATGCTAGGTCGTCTTTGAGATATTGTAGAACAAAGAATTCCATTTCTGGTGATACATATATATCGATGTCCAAATCTACCTCCATGACATAGGTTGCCCCACACTGGTGATTTCCTCTACATGATATAGCCATTTTCTCAATTGGCCTTTCATGACACACCCAGGGCCGCCATCAGGGGGGGACAGGCAGTCACTGTATTTACAACCTTATTGCTGTCCATTTAGCAGGGTGAAAGTAACTTTACACACATGTAGCATAGGTATCAACTTTTGTCACCATGTTAAAAGGACAGCAGTATGGGTAGCATTACAGTGACTGTTATTAGTCCAGGCTCACTCAACTAGCCAATGCTTGGAAAAGCAAGCCATGCAGATTGCTTTTCAGGTCCCTTTTAACATGAGCTGTCTGATTGGGTGTGGCTGTTAATTTTTCACACAGACCTGATAAGCCCCTCCATTCTCCTTTATGGAGTGTTATATGTAAATGGGATTGCTTCATTTGAGATGCAGATTTAAACTATGTATGGCCAGGCTGAAGGTACCCAAGTTGATTGATCGATCACCTTGAGGACAACGTACAACCAGTCTGTCAGATTTTACACACACTTATCGCTAGCATCTCTTGTAGCCACTAGCAATAATCACTGTGTTTTCCTGGCAGGGGCAGCACCGGGAGAACACAATGGCTCCGCAGGAGTGTTTCCCCTGTCTGTGTTGATGGTGGAATCAAGGCAAAATGTTTTTCCTGCAAGCCACGGGACAAACAAAGATAGTTTTTTAATTAATCCATGATTTTGCCAAAATGGGAAAAAAAAGATGTTTGCTTTGTATATTCTTAAGTTTGCTACATAACTAGAACATGTAACAGTGTTATATCATTGCAGGAGATTTCCCCTCACTTCCTGTCTTGGTGTCACCAGGACAGGAAGTGAGGGAATCTCCCGTGGGGATATAGCCAGCAATTCTTTCCTTTTATATATACTATGGACATTATAAGGCAACAATTGCAAGCTATTTCCCCACAGTGAAATTCCCCTCACTTCCTGTCTTGGTGACACTAAGACAGGAAGTGAGGGGAAATCTCATGCAATGATATCACCCTATTAGAAATTGGAGTTCCGTCTAAAAAGTATACATCAAGTAAGCACTTGGTTTCCAAAGTGGCAAAATTATGGAGGAGTTAAAACCCCATAGTGTGATTGGGGAATCTGACGCTGTGCTCCTACACTCCTCAATGTGTCTGTTCATTATGCTGTGCTGAATTATCCTTGATTCGCAATTCCTGCAAGAGTTGCACATGGTATGTGGGAGATGCAAATTTAAGGTGGCATAATTATCCACACAATCACACATAATCCTTTTTAAAGGTCCCCAGCAGAATTTGATGGCATAGTGGTTCACAGCAGTGCCATCAGATTCCAGTTAGATCTGTCAATTAACAAAGCAATGGGATCTGGGGGTGTATTTAACTTGCAATGGACACCCCCATTCATTATCATATGGCAGTGTGAGATGGGTGTGTTGGGAATGTGATCCATTAAGACAAGTGATTATACACTCATGTGTTTCTTTTAGAGGTGATTTGTTCAAGGCAATCCTTTGAAGACATGACCATTCCAGATTTTTGTGATCACTGATTCCATCTCAGGTGAACCAATTAGCTGCTGTGTGCAGATCCAGCTTATGATGGTAAGAGTGTCAGACAAGACAAACGGTGCAGAGCTTGCAGTGTGTATGGATGTATGTAAGGCAATAATTTTTGGCATTATGTATTTAGGGAATATAATGTTTCTAATCTTGCATATATGAAAAGGGTCAATACATTTGTCTTTATCTAGACAGATTCCAAAGCGTTAGAGCAATCTGTCACAGATAATTGTGTTTCATTTTGTGTAAAAGTTGAAACTAATCAAATCTATCTATATACAGGCATAGCCCACTTTAAGTACACAATGGGACCAGGGCATGTATGTAAACTGAAAATGTACTTAAAGTGAAGCAATCCCTTTTTTCTTTTCTCAATGCATGAAAATACACCAGCTCCATTGTAAATTTTGGCCACATTGACATAGCCTTACTCCGAAACCATGTGGGAGCATGTTAAGGGGATCCAGGACTATGACATGATAGATTACCTAGGCAAGCTGGCCAGCCACAAAATGGATATGGTGTAGTCCTGGGTACCTGGGTACCCTCTCGTTGCTCCCTAAGTTTCTTATCCCTGTCACTTATGGTTTGTGAGCAGTGTCATGGCAAGCTGAACAAGCTGTGTCCTTACTCACGATTGTATATAAAGTGAGTGTACTTAAAGCAGGGTATGCCTATCTATATCTATGTAGAAAGTTCAGAGATGTGAACCTGTTCCCTATTATATACACTAATATATGGTATATAACATATTCTATAATGTATATATATTGTATATAATGTATATATTGTATATAATATATACATAGTATATATATATATATATACACATTGTCTCTAATATATATATTGTCTCTAATATATATATTTTCTATAATATATATTTTGTGTGTGTATATACATATATATACATATACATATATATACACATATACATATACACATATATACATATATACATGTGTAGGGAACAGGTTCACATCTAGGAAGTTTCTATAACAGGAAGCTTCTAGATCACGTCTAATAGGCAGAAAGTGCATGCGCAGATCAGCAGACCAAAAGTTTATTGCACACCCGCTAGATAAGCGAGCGACCCACCCATCCCCCCAGCCACCATCCCCCATCCCGCACCCCGCACATTCACACCCCCTCCTTACCTTACACACAAATGCCACTATTTCGGCAGTATAGAGCGCAGGAGCCATGATGCACACACTTGCGAGAGGGCCTGGACAATTTCCGGAAACATGTGCACGCACCAAAAGTTTCGTTTCCGGTTTCAATGTATAATGTATAAATGTGAGAACGCGGGTTT